>NW_015374124.1:273568-329095 GCF_001272555.1 Dufourea novaeangliae | reverse complement strand
AAAAAAAAAAAAAAAAATCTGCTACTCTGCTAGGTATCCTTACTGACGAGTCCACTAGCAGGCCCAGGACGAAACGCTCCCTCTCCTTTCCTTTTCACATTTTCCCAGCCAACAGCTTGCCGCCAAACTAGTTTACAATATCATTTCATTTCACAAATGCATACAAATAAGAATACATTCAATCCAAAAACATATGCTACCTCGTTTACAAACTATAAGATATTTATGTGTTATAAAACTTTCCGCAAAAAACAATCTTTTTTAGGATGGTGTGCAAGAAGATGTACAGGATGTCCGCGCGAACAGTATACATTCCGTTATTTCCTGAACTATTTCAAATATGAGAAAACTGTCTATACAAAACTGAACGACACAAGTGGGTTAATTAACGGGCTATGGCAAAATTTTATTTAACATTATTATTTTAAGACATATGAAGGTCAAGTTTGGTTTTGTAAATGGAATTATGTATTTTTTGTAGAGCACTCCATAGTTTAAGGCAAATCCAGTAGCCTTTAATGTATGCACCTTTTTTTAAATAGTTTCCGAGATTTTGCGTTTACAAATTTACTGATTTACGTGGCACTATCTGTAAATTTTTAAGCGCAAAATCTCGGAAACTATTTGAAAAAAGGTGCATACATTAAAGGTTACGGAATTCGTCTTTAAACGCACTACCAAGTGCTCTAAAAACAAAAATATTATTTTATTTATGAAACCAATGTTAACTAGTGCTCTCGTGTCATTCAGTTTTATGTAAACAGTTTTCTCGTATTTCAAATAGTTCAGGAAATAACGGACTGTATACTGTTCGCGCGGACGCTCCGTGTATCATATAAAACATCATATACATATGTATGTATAACCCCCGCTTAGGCTTCCGCGTGGCTGCTCAAGGCTCCGGAGCTCTAAGGTTAACAGACTAAAGACAGTATTATATGAGCCATTTTCGATTCAATTTTTTAACCGCGATTAAATTCTTGTTCCCAATCGTACGCTAAACGCGATACTGGTATTTATCCCTGGGAACACAGTTCCGAGGAACGTTGAAGCGGGATCAAATAGTCCACAGGCTGGGTCATCGCGGTTATACTCCGGTATTCAGTCCTCCGTCACTTCCGGGCTAACTGCATTTTCAAAAGTAGACGCTTCCCCGTGGTTTATGCCGTGATGAAAGTATCACGGGGCCACGGAGGCGCCAACGTCCGTCCGCATAACCATGCCACGCACATAAATGCGTACACGGGTTGCGATGGAGGAGTGTACAATGTTAAGATCGGTAGGTGGTATGAAACGTGGATGGACCGCTCGCTCGACATCGGCTTGGTTGAGGCGCGAGAGGAACGAAAGGACGGAAGATAGCCGGTGTAGGAATAATATCACATCGACGGTGGCTGGCAATGGGGGGGGGGGCGATATAGAATTTTAATATAGTGCTTTACGAGCGCGATTGTCCGCCATTTTACGGCCGCTATAGGGCGGCCATTTGAATTCTTAGATCTGCATACTTTGCGGAATTGCGTGGGTCCGGCTGCTGGCACGACGACGGGCGAACGCCCACGGAGCTGCCCAGTCCAGCGACCATCAACCACTCCCGCAGTTTCTCGTGCTGCTTGTGTTCTTTGTTACGCCTTCTCTCTCTCTCTCTCTCTCTCTCTCTCTCTCTCTCTCTCTCTCTCTCTCTCGGTCCTTCTATATGACGAGTTCATAGAATATTGGGTCATGTCACGAGTAATAGTTTTATATTCAATTATTATAAAATATTCTTACGATAATTATGTTAATCCGCTAACTGCATTTGTCTACTCCAGTAGACGCCTATTTTATCACTTTAGTGGCAATGTTTGCAACATTTCTTGACGACCGGCAATACGAACTTTGTTCAAATGACATCTAAACATTGGAAAAACGCGTTACTGCGATCACTACTGTCGTTATTTGTTGTGAGCAGACATATTGTTTATACAAAATTTTAATACTTTTAAAATGACTATTGTTTCTTGATGTTATGAAAAAATGATTGTTGTGTAAGATACCAAAAAGATGTACTGAGTGGGTTAAACCTTAGCTTTATCAATTAGTAATACATTAAGTTATTTTCCTTCAGTTTACGGGTACAAAATGATCAAATTTGTTTGTATAAATTCATAGTCTGGCGATATTGTATTCTGTTTTGTTCATTTTGTAATGGTATACGAGGTACTTTTTGCAAAATAGAGAGAGAGAAGGGCAAGGTAGAGTGTAAACACATATTACTTCTCTTACGAGGATAAATATGTATTATACGATTAAACAGGTAGATAGGTATGATATACAAAGTGTTAATAAAACTGTGGGACACATTCACAGGGTAGAATCTCCATGCAAAAGTAAGACGAAAATAAGAAATAACGGTATGGCGTTGGAGGCTTTATTTCTATGTTAATAATTGTTGAAAATACGGTCGAAATGGTACGCGTGTAATACGTCTGGCGCGATAGGTTATACTATTGGAATAGTCGATTTTCAGTTGATACATGAGACCGATGACCTAGTTCTCCAATGAAATCAAAGGAATAAAAGTAACTGGTGAAACAATTGAAGAACGCACCCTCTTTATTTCTTTTCTTCATTTTCGTCTTAGTTTTGTATTTAGAATCCACCCTATAAAACTGGTCCACAGTTTTATTGACACTCTATATAATACACAACAAAATAAGGTGTTGGATGACTAACCATCTGTTAGTCTTGAATCAACAGAGCGCTAGCCTGATAGCAAAATTCGGTTTTTCTCCTATTTAGTTGCTTAGGGCCTAAGGTCATTCGGCTCCCTCCTAATATTGTATATAAGCTCTCCGGAAAGATGCGGAGGTTAGATCTAATTCATACACGAGACTCGCAAAATCGTCAGTAACAACTCAATTCCATAGCATAGTGTACTTAGTCGTATCTAAATGCAAGTCGTTTGTTGTAAGCCTTGCAGTTTCTGAAATACATTTATTATATTGTCATCAGTGTATTATTGACTTGCCGGGTTTCCAACAAAGGCTTGAAACGATCGAAAAGAAGAATGTAAGCGATGGAGTATCGGATAGGAATATCCAATAAAACTCACGGGCGTGTCAATAACCAAAGTTTTATTCTCAAACCGATGGGTACGTGTAATCACGACTACGAGCAATACAAGAGTGAGTCCTTCTTGACTTTTTGTTAGCCCTAAGGACGCCTACGTCACCATGGCCTCTTTTATTGCCTAAAGTACTTCAGCCTCAGGTCAACTTTCCCTCGAATAAGGGGAAGCGCGCTGACAAACTGCACATGGCCTACCTCGGTCGTTCGTATACTTTGAATTTCTAACAAGAAACTATAAGAAAAAAGTTAAAATTAATTTATTTTCGTCTGTTCTATACAGGTGTCGAATCCAGAACTCTCTCCCGGGAATCGTGACTTCGAAGCGTTTGTCGCCCACCTTTTTTGGTGACTTCTTGCGGCGCGTGCGGGTCAGCGTCTTGCCTGTGCTTGTAAATATTTACTATCGCGGCTGTCGACACCAACGACAGCGGATCGGCCGTTTGGTGATCGCGTTTAAATTTCGGTTGCGCGCGGCCATCTACGCGCCTTTGTCGCCGGAGCGATGTGTTTCCCCCTACACTCCCAATTGGAGACGATCTGCCTTCAATCGGTAATAACGTTATACAGTGGGTATAAAAAGTATTCATACACCCTTTAACACGTTTGCGACGGGGCCTGAATTCACTAGCCGCACCGTGGGGAGGGCCTGTTTTTCGTACTCGATCCCATCGGGCGGGCCGAGTCCCCGGTGGTACATGAACCATTGCCGCATTATAGCAATTGACACGTTTGCGACGGGCCTGTATTTAGTGGCTCTGCCGTGGGGTTGCGCTGTTTTTCGCACTTTCTCCCATCTGACGGCGTTGATTTGAAATAAATTATGTGCTACGTGTTTCAACATTGTGCATCTTTTGAGAACATAAAACGATCGAAATAGAAACACATATTTTTGTTTCTGTCGAAGCTACGCCCAACTATTGTTAGGAGGTCAAAAAGTATAACAAAATTAACATTTTGCTATAATAACTTATATAATATTTTTGCTCCGAGGTAATGTTCTATGTATACCTCAATATTTACTTGGAATACTTTTGAAGTAATCCAACGTCTGTATATGCATTGTAACCTAATTCCAAATCGAATTTCAGTTAAAAATATTACCCATAGGATGTCACGAAGGAAATTTGATGATTCATCAGATGAATCTGATATACAATGTTATCAAAGAAAAAGGCCGCGACCTATTTGCTATACTTCAGATGACAGTATATCAGAGCAAGAATTTAGTATCGACAACTCATGCATTAGGCTTTCTAATTTATATTTGTCTCCGAATACAACGCTCCAAGAAACAGAGTGGCAAACAATTCAAGCGACACAAGCGGAAAAAGAAGTGGCAGAACCAGAGCGTGGGCAAGACGCGGAACTTCTAATAGAAAATATTAATTGCAATGATCCGTTGGAAATATATGAACTATTCGTAACCGACAGCATAATTCTACTTATGGTCCAACAAACAAACAAATATGCCATGCAAATTGGCACTGATAAAAAAACAAAAAAACATCAGAGCTCCTGGATACCTGTTTCAATAGCTGAAATGAGGGCCTTTCTCGGTATACTATTAATTATGGGTGTCGTCCAAATGCTGGACATTAGGTTATATTGGGCTGAGAATAGTATGTACGGCAACGAGCGTATAAAGCGGAGCATGAAGCGCGATCGTTTCTTGTCTATTCTAAAGCATTTACATTTTGTCGATAATGAAACATGCAAAGTTGAGGATCCGTTGTACAAAATTAGAGACTTTATGAAAGAAATTCTTTCAGCATTCAAGAGTAGTGTCAAACCGGGGAAAACTGTTGTCATAGATGAGAGTATGATTTTATGGCGTGGACTAAATATGGGATCAAACTATACAACTTGTGTTTACCAAACGGTTATACGTATGATTTAGATGTATATGTATAGCGGAAAAAGCTCAATAACTTCGACGAATGGACATTCATATGATGTTGTAGAAAAACTAATGAATGGCTTATTATTTGAAGAGTGAATTTTGTATACCGATAGCTATTATTCGAGTGTTCCCTTAACAAAATCACTTCTAGAAAGACAAACGTACTTTTACGGCACAGTGCAGCAAAACCGAAATTTTTTGCCGGTAGAAGCAAAAAAAAAGCAAAAACGTGGCGAAATTCTCGCCATAGAAAATAGCTGCGGCATAAAATTCGTCAAATGGACCGATAAAAGAACTGCCTCCATGGTAACGACTTGTAAAAATCATAAATGCATACTAATCGAAGGAAAATCAGGAAAAATTAAAACCAGATCTTGTTTTTGAGTATAACAATGCTAAAAAGGGTGTCGATTTATCAGATCAAATGGCATCTTATTACAGTTGCTTAAGAAAAACAGTGAAATGGTATAGGAAGATCGCAATACATCTACTTTGCGGGACAGCAATAGTAAATGCGTATTACATACACAAAACATGGGGTAGTGGTCAAATGAGCATTTTGAAATTTAGGGAAAAAATTATTGATAAATTATTAACAACTGAAGAAATGTGAATAAGGCTAATAAAGGATAGCAACCTTCATTTTATAAACAGATATCCGGGCATTGCATGAAATGTTCGCAAGCGCTGCAGGGAATGTTACAGAAAATTGTCAGAACGCGTGGGCACCGTCATAGCCAAACGAAAAGCCAAGCGCGTTACGACATTTTGCCCTCTTTGCGAGAATCAGCCGGCTTTGTGTATACAATGTTTTGAAGAAATTCACAAAAAGAAATAGTTCTCCTATGTATATAAATATGTAAATAAATTTATTAATTACAATAATCACCTTTTTATTAGATTGACACCGGCGTGTACCACCGGTGACTCATCCCGCCCGATGGGACAATTCTGTATGTACCACCGGTGGTACACCCCGTCGCGGACGTGTTAAAACGGAACAACTCTTTTAAAATTGGTCCAAATGTTGTGAAAAAAAAAATTTGAAAAAGTTGCAATTGGTCCGAATCGCGAAGAAAATATTAAAGGTCGTGTTTTACAACTTTCTAATCTGAGGCTATAATGAATATTTAATAAATACATATCGAAGATTTATGTTAGTTATATACATGTTGAAAATTTCATCAAAATCGGTTAACGTTGATACGAGATACAAACGATGAAAAATATTGAAAATCGCAGTTTTTCCCGACTTTCGATCTACAACTGTAGTAAATCTAACAATTCTCACATCTTATGATGCCTGACGCTCGTTTCTGTATTAACCGATTTCAATGAAAGTTTCAGTATGTACATAACTAACATAAATCTTCGATATGTATTTATTAAATGTTCATTATAGCCTCAGATTAAAAAGTTGTAAAACACGACCTTTAATATTTTCATCGCGATTCGGACCAATTGCAACTATAGGAAATGTGCATGAGTTTATAATGAAGTACACGATAGAGTATGAACACAGTTTCTTTATTATAAGGAAAACTACGGAGCACGACTGTATGGTTTGGAAGCCAACACGAAAGTAAAAAAAGCAAAAAGAAAGTCGCACGAAAAAGGACCTCTGTTGGGTCCACTTGAGGAAAACTAAAAATAGATGCGACCGTCGTTTTACTGCTGAGGCCCTTTTCCGAAGGAAGACTGAAGGCCTTCGATCTCTGACCTGAGGACCGTTAACTAAATGACACTGTTTGTATCCTTCGACACTCGGCTTATTTTTGTCACCAGATATTCCAACAGCAACTTTATCAAATTTTGTTTTCACATCATTTAGTAAATTAATGTCTCTAACTTCACAAAAATGCTCAAGTCATTGGGACCAATTTTAAAAGAGTTGTTCCGTTTTAAAGGGTGTACGAATACTTTTTACACCCACTGTAGAACGTTCACTACTTGTATTGTATTTGTCTTCAGTTACCTGCTGTACATAGATACTTATTATTAAACTTGGTTAAACAGTATTAGATTAATTATTTTCTAATACCCCTTACACAATATTAATTCAACGTGTGACGTCCGGAAAGACCAAAACATTCGGCTGACGATTCGCGACGGAACAAAGGTGACTAAACGCTGTTCATTCATATCACGTATGCCCGTGACTGTCAGGCGTCCTGTCACGGACGTGTGCGTTAAGTGGTTAATAAGATAGTAATATTTTTTATATTCAGTATGTTACATATGCTTGGTCTTTAATAAAAATGCTGTAATATTTTTGGAGAATAATTACGAATATTATTAGGGGAGCACGTGTTTTTGATGGAAATTTGGAAAACAGATAGATCTAATATGCCTGATGTACTTTTCACTTGAATGTGAATTAATATAACGGCTGCATCGTAGGATCCACCCTTTAAAAATGTGCCACATGTTTAGTAGCACCCTGTATGAATGGCGGTAATCCTTATTAGAATCTTTATTGACTACGTTTTCGGGACCATAATGACATTATGGTCGGGATGATCTGATAATAACGCAAGTGTTCGAGTCACGTTGCACCAGTGAAATGACCAAGGGAAAATTTCCCGTCACGCCCTACCATAGTGGCGGCCAGAATCCCATTTGATTATCATAGAATTTCTGTTTCTTCGATCCGATGGCGTATTATTAATTTTTTTCGCTGGGTACGTTCCTCCGGTTTTCAGTCGGCGGGCATAATCACGCTGTTTGCCCGTGCGAGAGTGACTTACGGGTCGTTATTACCGCCACGGTGAGTTGTTCGGATCATTTCGCTGCAAGATAAACGTCGCCGTAAGCTCGGGAAGATGACAGATATGCTCCCTTTATTGATACCAGATACATTGGAATTTTATTGCGTCGTTATCGCGAGAATTATGGGCCGTTTTAAATTCTGGATTCCCTTCGTTATCTTATTAGAATCATTACGGAGAACTTATTGCAACGACTTGAAGAACGAGGAACTCCCGCAGAAGTGAATGACTTAAAATTGCTCCACGTAATTGCCTGCCTGAAATTTTAACGCCGCAAGACGGAAGGGAGAAATGGGTCCGTTTTCAGATAATCCCTTACTCAATTGATTCCGAGTTACTTTACATAACTACATTATATGCGTGTTAAACAATGATTAAACATACATACACTGCCAGACAAAAATATTTCAATTAAAGAAAGTAGAAAATATTACTTTATAAGTATTTAAGAGACTGTTAATGTAAAAAGTAAATTGGTGATTACTATTTGAAAGAAACTAGGGTATTGATAGAAAGTGACAGTTGAACTGTGAATTTTGATGACACAGAAGTTTTTTTAATTTATCAGCGATTCTATCAGGTTCCAGTTAATCTTCGTCTGGATAGAAGAGCCTCTAAGGATATTTTATTATTTCATAATAAACAATATAATAAGACACTGTTACTGGACGTGAACCGTTGGGGACGTTAAAAAAAATACAACTTGCCTATCACTAACACTTAATTAACACTTTTATTATAATAATTGTACAACTGTGCAATTCCACTGGGAAACTGTACTAAAATTTTTCGCTACGGCAGACTTTGAGACATAGCGTGTGTGACATACGGTCGAAGTATTGTCACGATATACGCTGTGAATGACGAAAATTTTCGTCAGTGTGCATTTTTCAGAATTTATATGGAAACCGTCGAAACACTGAATCTTACTGGATTAGACTCATATCATCGATTTATTGATGAGCACTATTGGAAATGGGTTAAAATAAATAGTAAATACTATAATCCTTTTTCTCCTATTTCTTGGCTTGGAAGGACGTCTTAATGCTTTGGAAATCGTACTCGAAGTGAAGAAAAATCCGTAAGAGCACGACCGAGAGTCAGTTGTCCACTTAAGAAAGAAAATAGACCCGAACTGCATACAGTTTATTACCCAGCCCTCAGGTCAAAACGTTACAGGCCTACGGGTACGATGACATCTGGTCAATTGTATAATTTTGACTAAAACCCGTGTTTCTCATACATAACACTATTCATTTTTGCTTATTAACTGACACATTATAATTATGTAGTAACAATCCAACAAGCACCTATTTCGATTTTAGAGCGCCTATAGGCGCCAACAGTATTGAAAGGGTTAATTAACTGAATTATCGCGCGCTTGATGTCGCTCTTTACATGGTGCCTTTGCGACGAAATACTCTTATCTTGTTTAGTCTATCGTAATATAAACATCGAGTCCTGGTTACAATATATATATATATACAAATAACAATATATAATAAATAAGTAAAAACATAATGTTACTAAATTACTAAATAAATAAACTAAGTTAAAAGAAGTAAGATATTTGTAAGTTATCGTAATACGGCGGGTCCGTTTCTTTCGACGTTCGAAAGGAATCTGAGATTCGGTTACGTACTGCACCTTCCAAAAAGGACTTTGTGGACCGTCGTCGTTGTATGTATACATATACGACTGACGGTCGTATCTTCCGTTAATGTTTAACGTCTCTTTTATGGTGATCGGTCAAACATAAACCCGATCACCTTACAACGTTGACCTAAACATTTGCTTTTAATTTAAAAGGAGATGTTACGTTTCTTTCCATTCCATTTATACAATTCTTTACAGAATTCTAACATTCGGCCACCCTAACGGAATGTCTGTTCTCGGACTACTTTAACGAAATGATTTCTTACTTCCTTTGCTATACTTACTCTATCCCCTATTCGCCAACGTTCAACAATTTCCTTACCTTCGTATTTGTTTCCAAATTTTTAAATGTCAACGCCATAAGCACCGTTCGCTTAACGTGTATTTCATTGCATGGCAACATGGAGCTGCATAACTTCTGCCCCGAAATCAGCGTTCTGCTCCGGGTGTACCCCCACTACGCGGCTCAAGCTGCCTCGTGCGCTACTTATAGCCGCGTACCCATCTGAGCATGCGGCCCGAACCGAATGAGCACGGGACAATTGGCGGACGCACGCTGAAGACGCGAACGTGCGCTGAAGTGGCCGACGAAGCGAACACAAACACCATTCGGCCGAGCTGTTCGCCCGATCCAGTCGTTGTCGGTATATCAAAGTAAGCACGCCACAGTATGTTTTAGGTCTGTGAAGTTAGCACCCCCAAATGTAAAATTTTATGGAAAACAAACAGTATTCGTTTGTCCACGATTTGTCCACCCCAAATTTTCGTTTGTCCACCTAGCAGAATCGAATTATCAACAAAAAAGACATAAATAATGAGATATGATTGCTCTGAGCATTTCTTATTGCATTTTTTCCAAAGTACACATTGGAATCGTTTGTCCACGATATGTCCACGTTGGTCCACCCCAACAAAATTTTGGTTGGACAAATGTGGACAAATCGTGGACAAACGAAAACTGTTTGTTTTTAGCATAAAATTTTGCATTTGGGGGTGTTCACTTCACAGACCTGAATGTTTTGGCTTCCGAAGAACAGAAGCCATGGGTAGAGATATTGTACTTACAAGGGAAGGACCCCAATTAGTATCACTTTGATTTTATCGATATTTTGTAGGATGATAGAATAGGGTAAACCAACCAGTGAATGACCGAACTGTTGTATTTATGGACGTTTGAGATTAATACTTAAATGTATTTATTTATAACAACAAAACAAGTGTTGAAGTTGCAATTACATTTTTTTGAAATTTTTATAAAAATAATTATTTATTCTTATAGTAATTTTTTAAAAATTATTCATAAAGTACAAAACGACTGAAAGTCCAGTACATTACTGCTACATTTTCAAAATATTTTTAATAAGAATTGTACTTACTAATGTTTACTTAAGGGGTCATGCTC
Source organism: Dufourea novaeangliae (assembly GCF_001272555.1). Classification (NCBI taxonomy): domain Eukaryota; kingdom Metazoa; phylum Arthropoda; class Insecta; order Hymenoptera; family Halictidae; genus Dufourea; species Dufourea novaeangliae. The sequence continues at coordinate 318,258 of NW_015374124.1, read as the reverse complement.
AGTCAGAAATTTTCAAAAAATCGATTTTTCACTTTCTACATTTTCTGTAAGTACAACATCTCGAGAATATTTTGTGCAACTTTCAAGGTAATTCAATTAGAAATGACAGAATTACAGGCGTTAAAAAATGAACATTTTATATAATTGTAAGCTTGTATAAAAAAGGACAACGTGAATACGTCCTATCTAAACCATGGAATAATATTTGATCGAAGCGAGAGCTGAGTGTGAACGGAGCGAGAGCGGATCGATAGTGTGGATCGACCTTTATTGGACCGGCTGTTTTTCATCTGTTGGAGGCGGAAAAATTTAACGTCCATCCCTCAGGTTTAGCCCGGTTCTAACATTGTTCTTTCAAATGTTTTAAATCGGAGAAACGTACCCCTAAAAAAATACATTCCATGACCATATCCACGAAGAGTACTAACTTCGTAAGCAGAAAACTTTCATAAACGACTCGCCATTGCGTCAGGAGCACCCCGTACTATTTCAGTATTCCATATCTTGCTAGCGAAACCGGGGCAATAATGTATGTACAGTGGGTGTAAAAATTATTCGTACACCCTTCAAACCGGAACAACTCTTTTAAAATTGGTCCAAATGACTTGAGTGTTTTTGTGAAGTTAAAGACATTAATTTACTAAATGGTGTGAAAAAAAAATTTGAAAAAGTTGCAATTGCTCCGAATCGCGAAGAAAATATTAAAGGTCGTGTTTTACAACTTTTTAATCTGAGGCTATAATGAAAATTTAATAAATACATATCGAAGATTTATGTTAGTTATATACATGTTGAAAATTTCATCAAAATCGGTTAACGTTGTTACGAGATACAAACGATTAAAAATGTTGAAAATCTCAGTTTTTCCCGACTTTCGATCTACAACTTTAGTAAATCTAACAATTCTCACATCTTTTGATGTCTGTCGCTCGTTTCTGTATTAACCGATTTCAATGAAAGTTTCAGTATGTACATAACTAACATAAATCTTCGATATGTATTTATTAAATTTTCATTATAGCCTCATATTAAAAAGTTGAAAAACATGACCTTTAATATTTTCTTCGCGATTCGGACCAATTGCAAGTTTTTCAAATTTTGTTTTTCACATCATTTAGTAAATTAATGTCTCTAACTTCACAAAAAAATCAAATCATTTGGACCAATTTTAAAAGAGTTGTTCCGTTTTAAAGGGTGTGTTTCGTTCGAATCGCGGAGGGTCACCGCGGTCCGAACGGGTTGCCGGGACCGTCCAGACGGGGACGCACAGTGAGAAAAATGAAGCGCGTTTTGATTGCGGACGCACGGGTCGTAAATCCGGCGTTTCACGGAGACAAAGAAAGATAGGAAACGAACAAAGGCGCAGACGAAATTACTGAGAAATTTCAAGGACTGCTCAGTTTCGGAGGAGATCACTCAGTAAAGAGTGGCTTTCATCATCGCAGTACCACTTGAGTGGAAGTTGAGAATGGATGAGAAAGGGCAAGGAACAATCGGATAGACAATACGATAGAAGAATTGGAAGAAGTCACGACGGCACGGAAACGACGGGTTTCGCGAGGCGTGTACTGAGGATAAAACCGACGGGTTTCTATCACCACAACTGGAAAGGATCACGACGGCACGGAAACGACGGCTTTCGCGATGCGCGTACTGATGATAGAAACGACGGGTTTCTGTGCCTTGTTCGCGAGAGCACGGAAAACGACAGGTTTTCGCTAGATGACTCTCGGGAGTTGTTAATGACGGGCAAGAAACAGCTTTAACGGTTGACAAGTTGATCGCGGTCGAAGAGAACAAAGCGAACTGCTTTGATGTCGGGCGATCGAAATGAACTTGTCGCGACACGATGTTGATTTTTGGTCGACGCTCACGGTCACGGCGGCAGGTGGAACGCGGAGGCCCCCGTCCTCCCTTAGCCGCGACACAAACATACACGGCCTTCGCACGATGAGCCAAATAGAATCGGCCGACCGAATACAAGTTCAAACAGGGTGTACGAATATTTTTTACACTCACTGTATGTATCGCTATATGCAGTCACGGGTGTGTGTGCGTGCTGTGCGTTATCACGGTGTCTAACGTAGTTCCTAAAATCGGAAACTTTTATGTAGAGGTGCGCTCGAACCAGTGTGATTTTCGTGGGACATCATGTCCCGTAAGATGTTAGGTCTATTCTTATATCTCGTCTATGGTTGTACGAAGACTTTCTCGAGTGATTGTACGTAGGTACCAACTGTCTTAACACTCTAATTTAACGGGATTCCCTCTATCGTGGTTCCCTTTACGTTTTTATAATCGTCAAGAGCGGCCCAGAAGCGTCGCGACAACAAAAGGAGTCGAAGAAGGATATTCTTGTGGAAGGTGGAAGGATAACAGAGAAAAAGGGAGCAGGGAGGAAGGAAGACTCTCTCTCTCTCTCTCTCTCTCTCTCTCTCTCTCTCTCTCTCTCTCTCTCTCTCTCTCTCACACGATATAAGCCGTATCAGTTATAATTTACAATGTTATGGCGATTTTATGTATATCTTCGCAGAGCCGTTCTCCCCCGCGCTGAGAAGTATTATTTAAATTAAACGGGGCTAAACTAAGCGAACCGGGCGGCATCGAAGTGGCGGTATGTAAATTATTATCGCGGAGCGATAATTTAAATGCATATTTCGCCTCCTATATCATTTTATTATTGCCAGCCAAGTTAAGTCAGTTCGTGGGCGAACGTTTACGGGAACCGTCGCGCACCCTGTAACTACACACCCCCTCCCACGGCCCCGGGTACAGCTTGTATTAGAAACGCTATCGAAGCGTTTTCCCCATATAATCCTCATTGTTACTGCCTGCGGGACCATAATATCCTGTCGGGTAACGGCTACCGGCCAGGATTAATACTCAACGACTAATTGTATACCGCAAGGAAGTGCCAGCTCATCCACCTTTGCCTCTAGTCTTCCAAGACATCCCCGTGGTCTGCCTGTGCTATGTCACTTTGCGCTTAATTACTCACCCGATTAATGATATTTGCTGTCCCACCATGTGGACACTCCGATCGCTGGGATGTATTGAACAAGGGGACACTTATTTCTGTTATTCAAAGGTCATTTTACTGATCTTCTGTATAGGTTTTAGGTTTCAGAAAGCTATAATTCAATTCTTTCATTTAAATCTTGGGTTTCGTAAACAGTATTCCTATAATTGTTAACTGCTGTTAAAAGTTTCAGTATGTTTAGTGTATTCGGATTATTTGTAAAGGGTATACTGGTGGTTTAACCGTAACTCTTGTGACAATAACCAACATTTTTAAGAAGTAACAACTGAGGACGAAATAGTCTCATGAGCTACAGTTGGATTACGATACAGACGTGACTTCTTCACTATTTTGAGTTACCATTACATGCTTCGTAATATATTTTCCCACTAGGATTTTTAGATTATTAGATCATGAACAAGAAAATTGATCTTCAATTACTCAAATAATGAGGCGTTTCTTAACACTAGGTTCACGGGACATGTCATTTTGATGCATTTCGAATGCCTTCTAATCTCGAAATTCTCTATATGATATACCTATCTCTACGGATACGCGTCAATTTGACGCGATCGTAAATTGAGTATTAAATAAAATCAATTGTTTTTTAAAGACAATTTGCGGTTTCATTTACGCGTGTCCGTAGAGATAGATATATAACAAATGTTCGTAAATCTAGTGTTAATAAAATTAGCGGCACAGAGTATTATGGGCAGACCACCTATAGTAATCGATGCACCCTCCCTATCGAGACTCATAATGTTCCCACAACGAGATTCAACTAGAAGAAAGCAACTCACGGATCGTGTTATGTGTGTCACGATGTTCCAATAAAAAAATGTAAAGAAACGCATAAAAGTTGCAGGAGCTGCAAGCGATCAATCTGAGACGAACAAACAAACACATTTATAAGGTGCAAAAGATATCCACTAATATACAATTTTCATAAAATTTTCAAATTATCAATCACAATAAATTTCCAAATAGCAACAGCTAACAAAAAGGGCTAACATTAGAATAAAAGAACTACCACTAGTGTCGCGTCACCGGCCACTAGCAGTTAGCATTCACATGACGCGTTACTGTGGCGTCATCGATCGTCACAATGTTAATTTCACCAACTAATGCTACATGTCAACATAAGTGCAACTTTCGAGAGCGCCCCAACAACTCATGCCCCCATGAGACGAAATTTCTGTTACCTCTCCTCACATATCAGTATTTATTATACCGCACGCCTACTCGAGAATGCTGATTTCAAGAGTTAACACTCTCAAGTGTAGTACACGTAGCTATCGCAAGAATTTAGCATCCGTTTCGTTTCAATTAGTCACTAACAGTTATTTCAATTATCAAACCGCGTCACGTCAGAGGCACGCGGCTTTGAACGAGGATGAATCCATTCGGTCCAGCAGGAGCCGCTAGAATAAAAGGGAAATATATGGAAGGAAAGATCTAATTTGTTCCTGTCGGGTCTGTTTTCGGCTAGGGGGTGGTGGCCACCAGAGCGCGTGGGGGGTGGGAGGACGGGGGGGGGTAACGGAGCGAAATTAATATTCATAAGCGTACAGAAAGGTCTCGAGGGCGGGGTCAACTTACATGTATCTTTCGCTGCTGACCCTGGGCTACCGGGGCGATAACGGTCAGGAATTAAAATACTACCCAACCAAATTTTAACCCTACTTTGTTATTAGGAACACACGAATGGACGTATCCGTGAACCTTAGCCACCGCCGCTGTTCGTCGAAATGTAAATCTAAGCTGACTGTGTCGCGGGGGAGAACTATCGCGGCTGTTACTCTGAATTTGTTACACGAATCTACCAATTTTTACTTTCCGTTAGCACCCAGAAGATCTTTGAGTTCGTCGTCGACGAATCTACTGATCGCAGAGCAAAAGGGAAGTTTAACGTTTTATATTTGATCACGACTTTGGAGTAAAATTTTCACAAACTCAGGGACAACAGAACCTTCCGTATCCGAAATTGGGAAACATGAGCACGTGCATAATAAAATTGAATTTTGGAATTATGGGACACCTAGTTTTCTGATATTGATTTTTACGTATTTTGAATAATGAAAATAAAATTTATGGACTTCAAATTAGGTACTTTTGTGATTGAAACAATTAATTCTTTATTTGTACTAGTATACAAAAATAGACAAACATTCTCCGTATGAAATCAGTTTTTGTATTAATTACATCAATAATGAATTATTATTACGTATCTACAAAGTGTAGTTTTTCAATTGGAAAAAGTATAGCTCGTGTACACAAAAAAATAATGTATCTAATACCAAATCACAATAAAAATTATTTTTAATAACGATTTGCTGTTCAACTACGATTAATGAATTGAACATTTTTTGTTTTTACAAATGCATAAATACAGGGTGTCCCAAAACAGCTTCGAAATAACTTCTTTTGAAATAACTTTTTCCTTAGCAAAAATGTCATCCGAGGCTTTGTTAACGGGATATTAACGAAAAACCCCGACCAATCAGAGCGCCAGTCTGCCGACCGAGCTTCCGAGGTAGCGTTAGCTACGCGCTGGTAGCTGCGATTGGTAGCCAAAGATTAACAAGGGAACGTTTTGTACTCTTACATTAGAAAATGAACAATTTTGGGTACGTTTTGTAGTCCCTCTAACCCTCATTAAAAGTGAAAACCCATAGGTGCCCGTTTTTTGATTTAGCCAAAATACCGGGCATCAAAGTAGGTAAAAATATTAGGTGAAGTAGACCCTAAACATTTGGATTACGTAATGCAGTATTGTTGTAATAACATAAGTATGTTTATTTCATGCAAAAAAAAAAAACCATTATACTTCTTTTTATGCATTACAAGATTACTTATTAAACTTATTATTACAACAATAACTTCTTAACTACGTATATCGGTAAAAGCAACTCATGTGACTTTTCCGCACGCCTTGAATATTCTGCTTTCTTTCGGGGTCTCTCCATTCTTCTCGTCGCGTCTGTGCCCCATAGCGTCAAAAACCAAAAGCACTCCCGGGCGGCAACATACGAATCTCCATAACACTTCTGAATACAACTAATATTTTACAATTGTTCTGATACTTTAGCTATTCGATGCGACTATCCGTTAGCGATCTATTCACTTTTATGCTCGTGCGAACCTCGAAAACGATAGATGTCGCTTCAGGTATAGTGAAAATCAGGGGTGTACGGGTACCTGACATTTCGGGATCAGGTCGGGTCGGGACAAGTCGGGCGAAAGCGGCCGGGATCCCGACAGTATAAATCGCATCGGGATCCCGACAGATGTCAGGTCCCGAATGATATTTTCGAGACCTCTTCCGTTTAACGGCAAAAAATTATACTATACAATATGATGCCGTACTGAATCTTCAGGTTCATGATATGAACTATAAATGCTAAATAAGTTAACGATTCCAAATGGAATCTTGCGGTTGGACAGGGTTAATAATACAATCTTCAGTACACATTTCTTGGTACGTTATGTTTTTATTAAGTAAAATAAATAAGGTGGCGGTATTAGGCACATTTAATCTATCATACAACATACAGGCATATATAATACTATTTTAAATTATAATGTAAAAAACATAATTGTTGCCGGACAATGTCGAGGACTTATGTTTTTTACATTATAATTTAAAATAATATTATATATGACTGTATGTTGTATGATAGATTAAATGTGCCTAATACTGCCACTTTATTTATTTTACTTAATAAAAACATAACGTACGAAGAAATGTGTACTGAAGATTGTATTATTAACCCTGTCCAACCGCAGGATTTCATTTGGAATCGTTAATTTATTTAGCATTTATAGTTCATATCATGAATCTGAAGATTCAGTATGGCATCGTATTGTATAGTATAATTCTTTGCCGTTAGACGGAAAAGTTCTCGAAAGTATCATTCGGGACCCGAAGATGTTTTGGGACCCGAAGATGTTTTGGGACCCGAAATCTGTCGGGATCCCAGCCGCTCTTGCCCGACTTGTGCCGACCCGACCCGAGTCTCGGGAATCCCATGATTTCGGGTACCCGCTCACCCCTGGTGAAAATGTATGGTACTTTTCAACATTAAAGCCGTGCACATTGTACAAAGGGAATGTTAAAACACATTGGGGATGCACAAGAACAGTTATTAAAATCGAAATATATTTCCTTTAGTTCTTTAAATCTTACTGATTCCACAGGAAATCCCGCATTGGACCAGGCATATCGAAACATAGGTTTTAGCAATTCTAAACTAAACTGGTTGTGTATTAAAAATACAACAGCACTATCACAGGATTCTTCAATCAATCGTTTTGTTCCTGCTGGTGTTTTCTTCGAATTAAAGAACAGCAATATACATATAATGACCGGATATGGTTTTCGTCAGGTGTCATTTTAAGTCAGAATAAGCAAATGCTTTTGGCTACAGGGTAGGAACTTGTTGACAGATTTTGTTATAGCAGAATGACCAATTTTTTAGAAACAAAAGAAAATCGGCGTGGAATATAAATTCGGTATACCCCAGCGAAACTTACGAGGGAACATGCCGAATCGGTACACGCCAATTTTAATGAAACTTATATGGGAGATACTTCTCCAAAAAATATTTGACATGTATTTTTGATTAGCCATCGTCCATGTTAAGGGTGTGGTAACAGTTCTTGTCGCGTCCGTCCGCGCGTATTCTTTTTCGAATCCGCCGGGAGTTGTAAATTTCACGCTCGACCGTCGTGGTACGCGTACAGTTACGACTGATGTCCGCGAAATGAATATTAGGCAACTGTTTCAATATTCTCTAAGTGAGAATAAACAGGTTAATTGCTTGACCGGTGGAGCTGACGAATCACGAGTATTGTGATCGTGACTTGTCGAATGATTGTTTGCCATGAAATGTTCGAGTCCGAATGACTGTTGTCGATACGAGTGTTCGAATACGAATACGTGACTTGTCGATACGAGTGCGTGAACGATCTAATTACGAATGTTTCAGTCTCTCTAAAATAACTCTATAGCCGTCGTTTCGGATCTACGACGGAACAGTTCTCAAATTTCAGGGATGAAAATATATTTCTTGGAATATCTCGGAAAATAGAGAGAGTTGGAAACCGTTTTCTTTTTTTAAATTAAGTTTTTGAATGAAGAATTTGGGCACATAAGAAAATTCAAGAAAAAACTATTTCTTTAAATAAAATCTTATAAACTTTTATTTTTGTTTAATTATCTCACGTTGCTAAATATCCCATTCAAGAAGACACAATGTAAAAAAATGTTTCGCTACTCCCTCTAGTTTCCGAAATTTAAAAAAAAAATATATTTTTGGCCGGCAACTTTGAGGGCTGCTATCACCCCCTTAATAGGGACGATGGCTGTTTAAAAAAAATACATGTCAAATATTTTTTGGAAAACTATCTCCCATATAAGTTCCATTAACACATTGACTGCCACAGTGAAAATGACCGTACGTAGCCAGACACACTTTATCTCGTTTTTTAAGTCATAAATCGTCGAAAATATATGCGTGTAGTTGATAGAGGCTGTTGGTCTTGTTTTAAATTATACTACGATCTTACTTTTACGCAAAAACTTTATAACGACATTTAAATAATCCAGCTTCTTTGGAATGTACGTGTCACCCATATTTGGGTGACGTGGCAGTCAAAGTGTTAAAATCGACGTGTGCGGGTTCGGTATGTACCCTTGTTAGTTAACGATCTAATATAAGTAAAGTAAAAACTGAGGTAGCCAGGGAAACTAGCAGACTCTGAATAAGCTTCCAGCATAGTCGGAAAGCGGTTCATGTTCCGGTTGTATTCGAACGTCGCCAAAAGAGAAACTTTGTTCGCCAGTTGGCCGACATTTAAGCCGAGTAGTACGCTATCTGGCTAACGCGCCATTCATCTGTTAGTACACGCAGCTACTACGCAGGCACGTAGTCGCAGACACACATTTCGTACTCGTAGTCGCCCCTCCCCTCTACAATGAGTTTATCTCTGTATCTTTCGGATGTTAGACGACCCTTGGTACTTCCTGCAGTTTAGTTTCCAGGGCGCGACTCCGTGTGATTTCGAAGGGTGCGTGTTTCAGGTCCATGTTTCCTTGTAATACATGCTCAGGTGGGCACAGGCACACGGGTGCATACACACGAACTGCCAGGGACCGTGTACACGTACGGCCGGATAGAGTTCCCTTGAATCTGGCAATTTCATAACCCGGGAGTTAAAACCGCAGCACGAATGCCGTATCTTAGCCTGTCCCGTCTCCCACCCCATCCAAGACTTTCTCTCGCTTTCCCGTCGCGCTGGATATTATTATCAGTCTGACAATAAGTTTAATTTTAGATACCTAGCTACTGGAGTAATTCTTACCATTCTCGTATACTGTTGTAGTCCTTTCTTTCCGAAGGACTACTCGGAACTGAAAACGAGACTATACATAGAATGTAATGGTTACCTGCATATCAATCGTTTAATTACAGCCGTACTTAACTTTTTGCACAGTTTCTTTTTATTGACAAGAAGAGAACCTCAACTTCGGGTTGCCGATCTTAATGAAACATTTAGATCATGTAGCAGGATTTTTAAGCTACGTACAGCGAGTGTAAAAAGTATTCGTACACCCTTTTGAAACGGAACAACTCTTTTAAAATTGGTCCAAATGACTTGAGTTTTTTTGTGAAGTTAGAGACATTAATTTCCTAAATGATGTGAAAAAAAAATTTGAAAAAGTTGCAATTGGTCCGAATCGCGAAGAAAATATTAAAGGTCGTGTTTTACAACTTTTAAATCTGAGGCTATAATGAAAATTTAATAAATACATATCGAAGATTTATGTTAGTTATATACATGTTGAAAACTTCATCAAAATCGGTTAACGTTGCTACGAGATACAAACGATTCAAAATGTTGAAAATCGCAGTTTTTCCCGACTTTCGATCTACAACTGTAGTAAATCTAACAATTCTCACATCTTTTGATGTCTGTCGCTTGTTTCTGTATTAACCGATTTCAATGAAAGTTTCAGTATGTACATAACTAACATAAATCTTCGATATGTATTTATTAAATTTTCATTATAGCCTCAGATTTAAAAGTTGTAAAACACGACCTTTAATATTTTCTTCGCGATTCGGATCAAATGCAACTTTTTCAAATTTTGTTTTTTCACACCATTTAGTAAATTAATGTCTCTAACTTCACAAAAAAAACTCAAGTCATTTGGACCAATTTTAAAAGAGTTGTTCCGTTTTAAAGGGTGTACGAATACTTTTTACACCCACTGTATGTCCACACTGGAACAACAACGAGCAACTTTTTGTCGCCTCTTGCTGCTGCATGTTTCAAGACATTTTCAAAAAGCTGAAGAAATTCGGAGGCATGCAACTTATGAATGCACTGAAGCATGATGATTTCTTAACAGATGGATTACACTTCAAAGCTTTCGACGCTTCTCACGTACAGACCTAGAATATCTACTTCGGGGCATCGATGCTATTATACGAGAATTATTTTAATATTTCTAAGTTTTGTGGCGGGCAACAAAGCGTACACACTGAAGAAGTATTTGTCTCTGTTGTCACGTGTTGCCGCGTGTTTTCTATTTTTCGTTGATCGCTTCGAATGAAAACAGGCAACAAACCGCGACATTTGTTGCTAGCTCTTTCAAGATACATGCAGCATTAAAAGAAAGTTGCTCGTTGTTGTTTCAGTGAGAACGTAGTTTTATTCTTTATAAATCACCCCCATACACGGTCCGTTCGAAAAATAACTGGACTTGTTAAGAAGACATAGAAGGAACTAGTAGCGGCATTTACTCGAAAATTTTGTCGTCCACAAATAACATCCTTGACTGATACTTCGTCAAACTATTATGGCTTATTATGGATTATTACAAACCGAGTCATAGCACCCGAGGTAGCAGTACCTCTTGTACACGAGTTGAAAAATGAGCATGAAACAAAGAGCCAACATTAAATTCTGTTTCAAGGCTCCCACAAACCAACGCGAAATATTCGCTGCGGCAGCGCATATATTTTGCGGCGATAGATTTGTTATAGATAAATTTTTCGCATTGGTGTGAACAGTCTCATAAGACGTCGTGCATTGTAAACTGTTGCGAATCTATCGCCGCGAAATATTCACTACTGCTGCGAATATTTCGCGTTGGTTTGTGGGAGCCTTTAAACTTGACAGAACATTAAAAAGTCTATAGCGATCATTGCTTATCGCGTAGACAAGGTTACGGTTAGTTTAAACGGTTTGAGGCGGTTCGAGATGATATTCTAGACACGAAAGGCTTCCCAAACCACAGCTCCCGATTTTCATGAAACATTGTGGGATTGTAGAGGGCATTGAGAAGGGGTGAAATCGTTTTTTTTAGTATATTCTATTAACCGTAAGATATAGGAACAAACTTGTAATGGGAAAACTGAATGATATTAAAAGATCTATCACACTGCAAAAGCAAAAGGTATATTGTATAGATATACATATGTATATGAAATACATTCAGGGTGTAACAAAAATGTTGGAGGACCCGGAAATGGGAGACTCGTGAGGTGATTTGAAACAAGCTTTTTCTTAGCAAAACTGTTATCCGAGGTTTTGTTAACGAGATAATAACGAAAAAACCTGACCAATCAGAGCGCGAGTCTGCCGGCCGAGTTCCTGCGGTAATGTTGGCTACGCACTGCGATTGGTTTCAGTTCTTTCGATTATCTTTGCGCGCGGCGGCCAGCTAAGTGCAGCAACGGTCACACTCACAAGGAATATCGGAGACTGTTACACTTCGAGTTTGATGAAACTTTGCAGAAATATTTATTAGACCTATCAAAGAAGACAGCTGTAACTCGTTTGTGTCCGTTTTTCACTTTGAGGGAGATATCGACCCTTTTATCCAAACCGCCCTTTCTATGTACGTGCTTATTATATTGTCGTAAACAACAAATGATATCAAAAAATGGTTGCAATAAAAGTTATATCGTTTCTTGAGATCTATAATGTTGCGTGAAAATTTTTATTGAAAAAGTCATTCGTTTTAGAAAATTCAATCCGCCCCCACCTCCCGCCTTTTTGAAGAACTTTATTTTTTTTTTATCGATAAAAGCGTCTATTTATTACAAAAATTCAACGATGTCTTAAAGTATATAATTGTTATAATTGTTCCGTTGGAATTCTCAATTTAAGTTTTGTGATCTTTCTGTATTGACTGTTAAGTCGACCTATACTCGCGACGTTGATAAGATGTTTGATCAGAACCATTTCTTCATACGTTTTACATGTCATTTACATAATTGTAAGATTAATTTCTTCATCGTATCATGAAGTTTATTTAATTTCTAGACTTTCTACAATATACAGAGTATGTTGTGTCGAATGTAATAATCGACGTCGTGTCGTACGCCAAATTAATATTGTGCGACTGGTATAAAATTTATTTTGAAATAATTGACGACTCAGTAAAGGTACTATGTAAAATTTATTTACTGCAAGATACGGTTACGATCGACTGGTTTAATATCGTGTGTTCGTGTGTCGTGCAAATAACTCCATATATGTATAGGTTTTGTCAATACCCTGTATTTCTCTCACTTTGACTGTAGGTCGCGAGTTGACGATAGATCGCTGGTTTGAAATTCTTACTGGGCCTTTTGTTATTTGGTGATCTATCGGTCGGCTGTCGATACAAAACAGTGCACTCACACACAATCATACCGGACACATACATACGCCTGAACGGAGCGACTGACCTCCGAAATGTTTTTATTTTTGGGGTCAACAAAACATATCTACGTTTGCGGACGACAATTTTCGTAATATACATAGGACGGAGTTTCGCTGTTCCGGCATATAATTATACAACGGAATAGAGTATTTCCAACGTAGTAGTACAATTGAAAAGGCGCTTAATCTACATACAAACATAAGCTGAAAATATAGGGTAAGAGATTTTGATATACATAGTAACATTCTCATTCATTCATACTGTGTTCATCAAATCAACACCTATACATACTTCGCTTATTCTAACTTTATTTTTTATTCTAATATAATATTACATGTATACATATAATAACCAATATTATTCGACATAGCTTTTGCAGTAGTGAAATTCTTTAAAAATGTGTTCGAAACGTAAATATTTTTTACACCAAACACAACCGCCACTTGACGTTTTTCCATATATCCACTTTTGTACCATGAATGCTTAAACAAATTTTGGTATCTAGGTGAGGACAACTGATTACGTACTAGAGCTTGGAGTTTTATGATATTATTTCGTTGATGTAAAATAACGTCATGATCCAATAAAATGAACAAGGTCTTGCAAAACATTTCGGCAGTGTCCACTCCATGAATCTACATAGTAGGAGAACGCTTCGTGATCCGATGTTTGTTAAAAATATTTCAGTAAACCAAGTTTTAAAGTGCTCGGAAGTTAATTTGCCAGATTTCGAAGTAGAAACATGAACATTTGGAGCACTGAATAAATTTTTTCTTTTACTCTTGGTCCGAATTGTACGGTTGATTCCTTTAAAACTATGTAAAGCGGTGAAAGCAATTTTCCATTTGCAAAGACAAGTAGGTAGTATGGTATAACTATGAGTGGTTGATGATACGGACTGTACGACAGCTTCAGTGGGTTTTGATCCCTTTGCAGCTAGCGTTCGACTAGAATGAAGTTCTAAATAAAAACCACTTTCGTCCGAATTAAATACATTTTCAGCACCATAACTATTGGTACTTCAATAAAATTATCGGTAACTGTATCTGTTTCTTGAGAAATTGCACGTTCTCGGTAAGTTACAGATTTTCTTATTTTACGCGAAACTATTCCATGCAGTTTTTTAAATTTAAATATCCGCTACTTTCCTGCTTTAAATGTTGGTAAGTCAATGTTTTCTTTTGCTTCTAATGCCCATTTTCGAATATCAATGTCATGGACTATAGATCCTCTTTCGAGGGCATCACGAAACATCGAAAGAGTAAAATCCGAAATATACAATTACTTATCTCTTCGCGTTCCACCTGCTTCTACGTATTTGTCCCACCTGTACAACTGTTCACGTGTTCGAACACTTGGAACATTATGTTGTACAACTTTAACAGGTTTTCGTTTACCTGGTGTACTTTTCCAACAATTCTACCGCCTTTTTCTTATACCCCAAGTCGACATCATCGTCTTGTTCCTCTGGAATGCAGACGTCTTCTTCTTCTACAGCTTCATCGTCAGTATCCGCAGCATCAAATGGTGTATTTACAATCTGTTTCTACTGGTCTTGGCTCTTCAAAGTCTAAGGTTTCATCGTATTCAGCAAAAAACGATTGACCTTCAATGCTATCTCATTATGGTATCTCGTAGTATTGCGTATAATGCAACTTCTTTGTAATTGACTGAAGGCAGTGCAAACTGAATAAAACTAGATGTAGTCGATAGCAAATTAATTACATTTGCAGGATTAATAAAAACCATTTTGCCACAGAGCATGACTCGAGACGAACCTACTGCCACACGATTTCTCGATACTAGCTAACAATAACTGCATACGGTCTGTTCTCGTCCATATATGTATGTATACAGTGGCGAACAAAAGTATTGGCACAGAAGGTACTTCTATGCATAATGTTAAATAAATATGAAAAGAACGCAATTTCTTGTTTAATCCTTTTTTCAAATATAAGTCTGAAGTTCGAAGTTCAAATATATTACAAGTCATAAAAGTTAAATAGACCTATAACAAAGAAAAAAAATAAAAACCATATCATGGCTCGTTTGCAGCGGAACAAAAGTATTGGCACACATAAAAATTTCATGTTTCTAGGGAATTTTGAAATAAATATTTCAAATGTTTGTACGACTGTCATGCCCGCGAATGTTCCACGATTCAGTTTGATCTTCATTTATTATAAATTGTTGCCAGTATTGTTGTAAAAACAAAAACGCACAAAAATGGGTCGCAAATCGAAGGAGACAAGAATTTCTGAAAGGAAAATAATATTGAATTTATCATAAGAAGGAAAGTCTGACTCAGCTATTGCAAAAACAGTAAATAGAAGTCGTTTTACGATAAGAAGTGTCGTTAAACGATTTTCTAACACGGAAAATTTAGGAAATTCTGATAGAAGTGGCCGGCCACAAAAATTGACCGTTAGAGAGAAGAGAAAAATTATTAACACAAAAATTTGTTTAAGCATTCATGACACAAAAATACTACTACTACCTCTTCAGAGAAGTAGCAGCACAATTAGAAAATGAAAATAATGTAAAAGTTCATCCGATAACTATCCGTAGAACTCTTAGAAAGTCCGCGAATCGCAAGAAAGAAACCGCTCATTAGTAAGACGAACAGAATAAAAAGATTAAAACTTTTGGGATAAAATTTTATTTTCGGATGAAAGCAAATTTAATATTCATCAATCGGATGGGCAAGTTAAAGTATGGCGGCAATGTAACACAGAATTAAATGAAAGGAACACCAGTAAAATGGTAAAACATGGGGGTGGCGGTGAGCTAGTATGGGGGTGCATGAGCTCTTCTGACCTAGGAGAGCTTGTGTGTATTGATACTATAATGGATAAATATGTTTATTAACGAAAAAATTAGTGAATTCAATGCCTAATCGATTAAAAGAAGTTAATAAAAGAAAAGGTTTAAATACCAAATATTAGATCTTACAATATAATAAATTATATTAAAAAAAAAACGTAGGTGTGCCAATACTTTTGTTCCGCTGCAAACGAGCCACGAAGTGGTTTTTATTTTTTTTATTTTTTACAGGTCTATTTAACTTTTATGACTTGTAATATATTTGAACTTCGGACTCCAGACTTATATTTGAAAAAAGGATTAAACAAGAAACTGCGTTCTTTTCATATTTATTTAACATTATGTATAGTCATACCTTCTGTGCCAATACTTTTGTTCGCCACTGTATACATATAATATGTGCGATGTTCGCACGCCAGTACAACGTGTTTTGAACGTGTTTTCGAAATAACATGTTTACCTTTTCTAAAAATATCATACACCTACAATGGATAGCTCGTTATTGCGGTTTCATATGTATAAATGCAAATGTCTTGTAAAACGTATAAAGAAATGGTTCTTATCAAACATCTTATCAACGTTGCAAGTATAGGTCGAATACAGAAAGATCACAAAATTTAAATTGAGAATTCTAACGGAATAATTAAAACAATCATATACTCTAATACACCGTTGAATTCATAATAAATAGACGCTTTTGTTGATTAAAAAAAATAAAGTTCTTCAAAAAGGAACGGATAGGAGGAGGGAAATTCAATTTTCCAAAAAGGACGATTTTGTCAGAAAAATTTACACGCAGCTTTATAGATCTCAAGAAATGGTATAACTTTTATTTCAACCATTTCTTGATATCTTTTGTTATTTACGACTTATAAGCACGTAGAGGAGACCGGGGTTGAAAGTAATAGAGGTAAGTTGTAACAGGGCTTATAGATATAATCTCGTCGCAAAGAAAAAATGTAGGGCTATGATACCAACGCAGGAATAATCCTGGCCCCGCACTGTTGCGCTGCCGTCATGACAATTGCGAATCGTGCCCCTCACTTCACGGGTATTGTACATGAAGTAACTGGGCATCATGTGAGTAAATATTTCGGCGTATTAATTTTTTGGTCTCATTTGTAAACCTTATGCTTTATTAGCAATTACTACATGTCATAATCTTAAGCGTCAATCGGGAAACATATATGTATATGTCCTCGTTTTAGTATATTTGAAACGTTTCTCATATAAACGCTTAACTTTGAGATATATCGTGTTTTGAGGTTAAAAGTACCACGCCGTCGGGGCAAATTGTAATATGTTACAACTTGCCCCAACACTATAGATAACAACGTCATTCTGCTTTCTTCTCCACCGCATACTACACATAAATTACAACCCCTAAATATTAGTTAGTGTAAACGCACCTTTTAAGAATTATTGCGCTCAAGGCCAACATAATTGGATGAGAAACAATCCTGGAAAAACCATGTCAATTTATGATCTACCAGGCATAGTAAAGAAGGCATGGCCCCTTGCAGCTACTCCAGTAAATATTCAGGGTGGATTTAACAAGAGTGGAATCTACCCTTTCAACCCTGAAATGTTTTTAATGAAACTGACTTCGCACCGTCTTTTGTCACCGATTTACCTATGTCTTCAGCTGATGACCTGTAACTGCCGACAGATAATAGCGGCAATAATAATGATGCAGCGCCAGATAATGCGGCCGATAATGGCACGAGTGTCCATATCGGTCAAGGGAATAACGCCACTCCTGGCCCATCACTAAGAAATATTGAAAAGACAGTCCAAAATGTACCAAACACTACTGCAGCTTTCTCTCCTGAAGTTGTTAGACCTTTTCCTAAAGCAACAGTGAAAGGAAAAACTCGTACTCGGCGTAGAGTAAGGAAAGCAGCCATATTCAACGGATACTCCGGAAAAAAATGCTTTGGAATTATAACAGCGGACAAAAGAAGGATTCAAGAGAAGAGTTGAAAAAGCAAATCAAATGACTATCAAAGGAAAATGCAAAGAAAAGGGAAATGAAAAGTTTTACAATAAGATGAAGACAATAGAGACTGCGACACTGACCTGAGTTGCCTATGTTTAGTTTGTTTCGAAGCATACGTTGCAAGCAAGCCAGGTGAAGAATGGAATCTTCGGGTGCCGATTAAAATAATATTGTATATCTTTCAGTTGCGTCAATGATTGATCTCATTAAGAAAATACCGTTACGTTAAGCTAATTAAAAGAAGACAATTTATGTTATGTTGAGTTAATTCTATAGAGAAATAAAATGTTATGTTGTTTGTGCAGAATTCTACTTACTCTAGTCGTGTTACAACTTACCCCAGCGTTGTTACTTTCAACCCCAAGCTGGGGCAACAAGTAACAACCTGGTTTGGTCAACATTTACGGTCATAATTTTTTTGAACAATTACTTTAAACACATTTCATCGATATGGAACTAATCTTGAATCTCCAACCTATCGGTATAAATTAACGTTAAATCTCTAGCCAAAATATAGACTTTTTTATTTCATGAAAACCAAAAACTGTTACTTTCAACCCCCGTCTCCCCTACATAGAAAAGGCGGTTCGGATAAAAGGGTTGATATCTCCCTCCAGGTGAAAAACGGGCACGACAGAATTACAGCTACCTTCTTAGATAGGCCTAATAAATATTTATGCAAAGTTTAATAAAAATTGGAGTGTATCAGTCCCCTTATATTGTCTCGAATCGAAACATATAGAATTTATTACGTTTTTATACCGTAACTTCAATATATAAACATTTTTGTTTACATATTTTCTTATATCAATATCTATTAATTTTGTCGTCTTTTGATGTTGCTTTCATTAAAAAATATCGTTTCTTCATTTCTGGCGAGCTGTTAAAATCGGGGGTATTCCATATTACATATGGTGACCCTACAACCGAGATTGGAATGATCCCGGTTACGTGCCAAAAGCAGGATCAATCGATAAGGTTGTAACCTGTAAGCGAAAAGTACCATGGTATTATATGTACAAAAGGTGTAATTCGAGTGAAACGTACGAGATCGGTGCAGATTCACTCGGAGCGCAACAGTGAACCGCAAAATGGACGAAATAAATAAATGAATAACACGCGTTACGCGGGGCGTGTTTGTCGAGGCGGGTCTTAGCCAGCTACGACGACGAAGAGGAGCAACGTATAACTTCGCAAGAACTTCTCGTTCTATCCAGAATATCTGCGCAGTCACACGTACGCGCAATGGAACTCCGGCGCGCGGCGCTATTTCGGTTTGCTTTAATGGATTTCGGAGTAATTGTATAATATTTTGCGAGTTCCGCGCGTGTGCATCTGCCAGCAGACACGCGTGTATTCTTCACGCTGCAATCGCGTTAATTTCGAGGCTGGATGTAACAGGTAAGCTTCCGAGAGTTGTGTGTCAGTGACGGTTTCTACCTACCGTCTAACTTCTGGTCGCAATCAAGGATCACTGAGGCTTTGTACGTTCCATGGAATTTTTTAGATCCGATTCCACGGACAAATGAAAACTTCAAAATGGTATCTAGCAGCATTGAAAATCTTTTAGCAGCTTTAAGGGAATGCTATTTTGTGTGTAATGAGTTGCGAAAAGTTAAGTTAAAAATGCTTTTAGAATAACTTCGATGACAATTCGAATCAGGCGGAGCTGCTAATAACTCTTTTCTGATTTTCTGGGTCTTCCAGTGTTCCCTAATACCTGTCAGTATCCTGCGGATCTTCTTGTACCTTAAAGAAGCTTCCTAGGTGCATAAGGGGTAATTTACAGGACTCAAGGTAATATGAAGAACTATAGAGTCCTAAGATTTATTTACTGTCCTTTAAAGATCACCGGAACTTTAAGGTATTACACCACGAGGATCTACTAGTGCTGCCAAGGATCAGTGGGACTTTTTAGATTTCCTAGTGTTTAATGAAAATCCCCCACTGTTTGTCAAGGATTACTGTGACCACCTATTCTTCTAGTGTTCTGAAAGAAACACCTAGACTAGTTCCCCAACTAGTTTCCCAAGTATCACCATGATTCTGAAGGTTTTCTGGTAATCCTAAAAAACAAAAGAGACCGTTGAAAATTAAGACCGTAGATATAGCTAGTCTATTAACCAGTTTATCCACATCAGTTTAAAAAAAATGTAGAAAGCCTGAAAATCGACATTAGAATGTCCTCCAAGGGATCTTCAGTGTTACCTAAAATTTCTAAGGGACCATCATCGAAGCCCTGTAAATCTCCCAGTGGATCCGAAAGATCGCCAGAAAAACCAGGAACTTCCTGAAAGACCGGAGAAGCGACAAGAACATATTTCTGAGAATAGCACCCTATAATCCAAAACGTTGATGCTGAATAACTGTTTCCAGTCCCATCAGATCTATTCCGATTGACCTATTGGAAATAAAGGCTTGACCTTACCCTTAAATCCATACAGAAGTCCGTTCAATATCTACAGATCAATAACAGTTCCAACATATTCCTTATTCGTCGAAAACAGATCACAATTACGATCATTATATATGAAGTACCATGGACTCTATTAAAATATTTTTCCAATTATGTCGAGAAGATCGTGACCGGGAGGGAAATATCGTCCCAGTCCAGGACATTCTCCTCACTCCACGGGTGACCATCATGAATGCACGCGATGCGTGTTGCACCGCTGAAAAATCGTTCTCCGCGTAAGCGCACGGCCCGTTAAGTACGGCCCACGCTGAAAAATAACCTGGCAAATTGAATGGAGGCGACACAGTCTGTGGGGAAAAGGGGGCCAGGGGGAGGCTGCCAGACGATGTAAAGAGGGTGAGTTCTGATGGTCGAAATAAAAATTCGGCGAGGTTGCCGACGACGAGACATTGTTGGTACTTGTCAACCCATCGCGATTTGGACTTTTATAAGCGGACCGTGAGCCGTTTGTGGCCGAAAACATGCTGGTCTGGTCGCTACACGCTGATCGATGCCTCCTACTATCATTGAGAATAAATTCTGTAAAACGTTGCCTTTAAGAAGATCTGTTATCAGACAAACCGATTATCCGAAGGAATGAATGTTATGTAATATTATGTATGAATAAACTACGAGTTTGAAGCAACTATAGTGTGGACGACTGCCAGGATAGATTGAAATAAAAAATCTTTCAGAGAAAAATAAAATTCAATTTGAACCTACAGTCTTTATTGAAAGCAGTACTATCTCAACTTTTGGTTACTACAAAACAAGTAGAAGTACCGAATAATGGATAGAATAACAAAAAATTTCGTTTAACAAAATTTCACTCAATCTTTTCGAACACTAATCTGTTCAAGAAGAATCATCTACTTCTTGGTTGTACCATGTGCTATACTATATTGCATATTGTTGGAAAACCTATTCAAAGTGCGCACGCGCATGTGGAACATTCCAGCATGCTCCACCAGTTTGGGCCCTTCCGGCGAGCGCGCGGGCTTGTCCTCTCTTACGATCCGTCCACGCGACATGTTGTAGAGCTTACGCGCAGTTAACCAAATGTAGTCAGCAACGTATTTAAATATATTTATATAATTATCTAAGGTACCTCACATTGGTCATTGTTCTTGCCCCTGAAATACAACTCAACACATATTAATTATACCTGAATATTACAATTAATAAAATAGGAATGTAGGTATGTACAAATTCAGATTGTCAAGAAAAAAAGAATAACAAGAATGACGGAAACTTATATTCCAATTAAATAGAATAAAAATGTACGTATGTATATTAGTCTTTATAAAATAAGAAATAATTTACATTAGTTTTTCTTTCATTTTAATTTCTACAAAACTTTCATTTGAATCCCTTTTGTACGGTCCACGAATCTATAAAATCCGCAATCTAATAATAAATACCACAGCATTTATATTTATCTGTACAATTCTGTTTACTATTCTTTGTAAAATCATTGTAAATATTATTGAAACAGACTAAATATTGTACTACGTTTACGGGTCATAAATTTTCTTTTTGCGTGCCTCGATCTGTTATCGGAGGCTTGTCGTTTCCCTATTCCTCGCAATAATCGACATTCCATTGTAGTCGAAAGTGATTAATGATCATCCTTCCCGCTGCGTCAAGAACGGCAACTTTTGCGGCCGGGGCTTCAGACAAGTATCTTTTTGTCCTTATGAAACATTTATGACGCTCTCGAGAGCTGCGTAACTTCCACGTTAAAGTGCGTCTCGTACGTTTTTCTTTGGCTTGTTTCTCGATACGGGCCAGAGCTTCGGGGTCTCATTCCTTTTTCACCGCGGTTATAAGAGTTTTACCGCGGCCAGGCCCCGTTGGAATTCGTTACTAGAACTGATTAAAAGTTGTCACCGGTATAACCTGCTGGAGAAACAAGTTTTGCAAACATTTACATAGGAAAACTCCGGACTAGTCAATTAGGTGGCGGGCCAAATTAACGCAGTTCGCCACGGTTGCCTATCTCTGTTCAACCTATTACCGAAACTGCAACTGCAATTCCATCGTTTAATCAGCGAATTAGCTGATCAGATCCTCGTCTCGAGTTCGAAATTAAAACGTGCCGATGGATTTCCTGTGAAAATTCCAAATAATCAAAGAACGATAGGTTTTTTTACACGTCCCTTGCCCGGTGAGGTGAGTCGTTAGGGAAAATGTGCCAAATATAGAATATTATTTTTATTTTCACGAATTTTGTTTTGAGGATGTAGAACAGACATCCAGTAAAGAATGCTGCATAAATGTTCCATCGTGTGGAACGACTGCTATTGTTTGAGCAGTTGGTATTTTATGTTCGGTAAAACCAATTTGTTTTACAAGTAAATCAATGACAGAGGAGTAATTAACACGTGTATCAGATTTTTTATATTGCCACTGCATTGTATCTGAACCATAGGATTGGCATAGAAATCAACACTTTCAACTTAACTGATGAAGTATCCAAGACTACAGAACAATGGTAGTACTTTGCCACGACCTGCCGGCATATTTGAAGAAAAATAGAGGAATACGAGATAAAAAAGAGAGGAAAATGAGGTCGCATCCACCAAGAGTAAATCTCTACCATAAATGACTGATTATCCTATACATATATTTATCCTTTCTATTAAATCATTCTCAATGAACTCGAATCTACATCTATTCCTTATTTATATATTTATAAGGGTTTATGTAAAAAAAAATTCTCATTGCCAGGGCTTTGTTCAATGGTAACAGGTTTTTAAACATTTGAGTAAAGTGGAAATCTCTTTTCGTGTAGCAAAAATGATGGCAGTGGGGACACGCCTTTAGGCATCTCCTGACTCGTGGGACAATATGTACTATCAAAAACCGGGTCCCGTATAAAACACCCCCAGCGATCTGGACACCTAATTGGGTCATACTGTCCTGCGTTCGATTCGGTAATACTGTATGTATACATGAATAAATTATAATAAATACTTGTTATATCATTAAAAATTGAACGTTCGATTATTATCTGAATATCGTATCGCACACGTATGTATACCTGCACACCATAGACCTGAAAACACACACACACGCACGCGCGCGCAACAGCACTGTTATTGCTCCGTCGTATAATTTTTTTTTTTTTTTTTTTTTTTTTTTTTTTTTTTTTTTTAATCCCCAAGGTACTTTACAATTTGTCCAGGAAGGACATTTGGTAAATTGTTTAAGCAGCGTTTAGATGATTAACTCGTAGATGCTTCCACCATAGGTTGCATCTTTGTTGCACGCGCTCATTATGGTAGGAGATCACTTGGATGTTTCCTGTGTAGTCTTCTTGGTATGTCTTCTGTGTACAGATTTTTAGCTAAATCGCTGGGACGGTTTGCGAGCCTATTTATGTATTTATTGCATAGGTGTTTTATTTCATCTTCCACTGACTTGATCATGAGATCGTTTCGTATCTGTTCATTCCGCACGTACCAAGGAGCGTTAACAATGGTTCTAAGAATTATGGACTGTAACGCTTCCATTTTTGCTATGTGGCTTTTGGCGGCCGTACCCCATAATGCTCTCCCATACGTCCAGATTGGCTTGATTATTGTTTTACAGATGAGGAGTTTATTGCTCGTGTTCAGCTTGGAGTTCCTGCCAGTGAGCCAGTACATTTCACGTCTTTTAATCCTGATTTGATCTATTTTAGTTTTGATGTGGTATTTCCAGGTCATTCTTGCATCCAGATGTAATCCTAGATATCTAACCACTTTAGTTTGAGGGATGCTTGTATTATTGAAAGTAACTGGGGGGAGAGTTCCCTTTTTTAATGTGAATGTAATGTGATTACATTTTTCAGAGTTAACTTTTACTCTCCATTTATTCAACCATTCCTCGATTTTTATGAGGTGTTGTTGCAACAAGTCGTGTGCGATTTTTGGGTTAACGTGTGAAGCTAGGATTGCAGTATCATCTGCGAATGAAAATATTGAGGTTTCACTGGTGATGGGAATATCTGCAGTGTATAGCGTGTACAGAATTGGCCCGAGAACACTGCCCTGTGGCACCCCTGCTTCAATGTCACAGATTTCTGAACATGTTTCTTGAATCTTAACAAAAAAGGTTCTATTTGCGAGGTACGAGCTCAGAAGTTGGTAGAGTGGTGAAGGAAAATTTTGTTCAATTTTGTGTAGGAGACCTTCATGCCATACTTTGTCGAAGGCTTTTTCTGTGTCTAGAAAAACAGAAGTACAGTACATCTTTTGTTCAAATGCGGAATATATTTTATTTGTTAGCCTGTGCACCTGCTCAATTGTCGCATATTTATTTCTGAAACCAAATTGATGAGGCGGAATTAAGTTTTTTTCGCTTATTACTTTCTTCATTCTAATTAGAATTATTTTTTCTAAAAGTTTAGACATTAGCGGTAGAAGCGAGATCGGTCGGTATGACGATGGCAAGTGAGGATCCTTCTTTGGTTTTGGCAGCATAATGACCTGAGCTAACTTCCAGTTTACAGGGAAATATTTACTTCTTAGAACCGCGTTAAAGATTATAGTGAGCATTCTTAACGCTTTGGGTGTATGTTCCTTGAGGATCTTACCACTTATCATATCAAACCCAGGCGTTTTTTTATCCCGAGTTTCATGAATAAGGCGGGTAACTTCTTTTACCGTAGTTGGTGATATAATTTGTACCTGGTACTCAGTTGTGGGCTGCGGAGTTACTTGTGGAGTAATATTACAGCTGCCTGTATTTGGTTTAAAAGTGTGTTGTAAGTGTTCAGCAAAAACATTTGCTCTGTCAAGCGTGCTCCTAGCCCAGCTAGAGTCATTTTTCTTTATAGCAGGTAGCAGAATGGCTGACCTTTTCAATCTTTTGGTGGCTTTCCAGAGTGAATAATTCGTGTCCTCGTTGGGTGGTAGTTTTGTTATGTAATTGTGAAATTCAGTATTGAGGTAGTTTTGTATTAATTGTTTCACTTCTTTAGTACTGGCGTTTAATCTGCTTTTGTTGAGCTGTGTTTTGCGTTTTTGCCAAATGTTTTTTAATTTTCGTTTCATCTTTATTTTCTGCAGAATATAGTCAGGGAAGGATAGATATTTTCTATCGTTTCCAGTTTGTTTAGTGGCTATCCAGCATGCTTCTTGTATTATGTCAGTGAAGTTCATAACTGCTGTTTCAATTTGTTCAGGTGTTTTTAGTGGTATGTTGCAATTTATTTTAATTTCAAGGTGATCCTTAAATTGGGTCCAATTGGTGCTATTGTTGTATAAGTGGTTTGTTCCGTACGTGAACATTGGTTTAGATGAAAAATCTATAAGAATTGGAGAGTGATCTGATGTAAGATCTAGGCACGAACGGGCTACAAAGTGGCGTTTGTGTAAACCTTTAGTGATTGCGAAGTCTAGTAAGTCTGGAGTTTTTTCTTGTGCCGATGGCCAGTATGTTGGTTCACCGGTTGATATTGTATCCAAAGATAGTTTTCGTATAGTTCGTTCTAAAACTTTACCTCGTGGTGTGATTGTTTTTGAGCCCCATAATTTATGTTTAGCGTTATAGTCTCCACCTGCAATAAATTTATTACCTAATAATTTGAAGAAGCTTTCGTATTGCTGTACCGTTATTTTATGTTTTGGAGGACTATAGATAGCTGACAGTGTAATGTTGCCACAATCTGTGATTATAGTTACGGCGGTAGCTTGTATGTGGACGTCGGCGAACGAGCATAGGAAGAAATGCTTGATGTCTTGCTTGATAATTATCGCAGAACCTCCATGGCCCCTACCAGAAGGATGTTTGGTGTCATATACATTATAGTGTGGAATTTTTAAAAAACTTTTTACCGTGAAGTGTGTTTCTGAGATCAGTAGAACGTCAATTTTATTTGTATGTATAAAAACTTTCAGCTCTTGCAATCTTTGAAGTAGCCCATTGGCATTCCAAATTACTGTTTTTAACGTATCCATTTTAATTTTTGTTGTTATTTAGCATGTGTGAAAGGAGTTCTAACATTTTGTTGATTTGCTGTGATTGTTGAGTTAATAATTGTGTTTGTTGGAAAAGCATGTTGGTTATTAACTCAGTGTTTTTTATTGATGCTATCAATAATTTTTTAATTTCTAGCAGGTCGGATGTCGAATTTTGGTTTTCAGTAGAATCAGCTGATGCTTCCTTTCCCTGAATTCGAGTTACTTGAGCGTAAGTTAAGTTATTAGTTTTTGTGTTGTATTGACTCCATACAGGAGTGTTGTTATTGCCGTCTAGAGTTGCCTTTTGGTTTACAGTGTTTGAATTTGAATTTGAGTTATCTATAACTGATTTGTATCTTAGTCTAGGAAAGAGTTTCTGCTTAAGCAGCTGTTTTCTCACTGAGCAACCCTTATAGCTGGCAGGGTGGTTACCCTGACAGTTGTAGCATTTAACATTCGTTGTTTTCCCTGCAATAGGACAGTTCGAAGACCAGTGCGTCCCTGCACATTTAACGCATATCGGGGTTCTGTTGAAGTAATTTTTAGTATGACCGTACGACTGGCAGCGTAACCATTGAGGAATGTCTCTTTTGTTTCTAGGAGGTTCGAAGGACACAACCGTATTAAGTAGTCTATTAATTTTGTAGATTTCTTTATTATTTTCCTTGGGTTCTAGCTCAATAAAAAATAGCGGCAGGGGTTGCTTCGTATCGTGCTTGGTTATATTGTTAACTTGCCTTACCTGATGATTCAATTCTTTCAGTACATCTATTATTGAACTAATGTTGGTTTGAGGATGCATTCCTTTAAGTACTACCTTGTAGCTTCTATTCTTCTTCGGTTGGTAGGTGTAGAAAGTTAGCGTTTTTTCCTTTCAGTGCCAGGGTAAGTTTCCTGTAGATTTCAGGAGTATTAACTTGGATTTTAACTTGTTGTCAACGATTGTCTTTAAGCTGTTTAAGATTGTAGCTGTCGTTGGCTATGTTTTTCATTAATTCAGTAAGGGGCTCTATGACTTGAGCTTCGATGTATACTGGTGGAGGTTTCGGTTGCTGCCTTTCGATAACAGTTGTATTATTACCTGCAGGTTCATCAACTTCCATCTCCGTCAGAATACAGAACGGATTACTAACCGGTATGTTATTCAGCCACTTAGTAGGTTCTGTGTCTGTTCCATCTATTAATTCATCAGGAGGATTGATTTTTCGTTTCTTTGTTTGTTCCTTGGTTAGATTCTTTGATATCTGACCATTTTTTTTAACCGCCTGGGTATTAGATTTCATCTGATCTGCTAAGCTGCTGCTCTCTTGCGATTGGATGACAGTGAATTTGTCGTTTGCTTTGACAATTATTAGCTGTGGATTACCGCCTTTCTCGCTCTGTGCCATTTCTGATTTGGTCTTGCCAGCGGCAAGCACCCATCAGAAACACACTCACTCACACGCACTAGGATTTCGGGTACACGAGTACACAATACACAATAACTGAACGTTCGCGTAAACACGTCTTATTGCTACAAGTTCCCCTACGTTACTGTCGTATAATTATATGCCGGAACAGCGAAAGCTCCGTCCATAATACGAAGATTGTCGTTCGCAACCTTAGGTATGTTTTCTAGGTGCAGCTGACCGAACGACGTGTCAAAGACCCAAAATGAAAACATTTCGGAGGTCAGTCGTTCGGTTCAGTAGTAAGCGTCCGGTATGTTCGCGCGTGTGTGTGTGTGTGACTGCACTGTTTGTATCGACAGCTGACCGATAGATCACCAAATAACAAAATGCCAATGGCCCAATAAGAATTTCAAACCAACGATCTATCGTTAGCTCGCGACCTACAGTCCGAGTGAGAGAGACAGAGAGTGTTGACAAAACTTATATATGAAGTTATTCGCACGACACGATATCAAACCAGTCAAGTATGACCATCTCATACAGTAAATAAATTTTACATAGTTAAAATAAAATTTTTCACGAGTCGCACAATATTAATTTGGCGTGCAACACGACGTCGATTATTAATACCGACGCAACAGTTATATTTCACATAAATTTTGTATACAATTTTATAAAATACATTTCATACATTCATACAGAATTTCAAGCGTAAATTCGAATTCTTCCAACCCTAAAGAAACACAGGTCCATCGTCTCTATGATTCTCAGTATCGTCAGCAATTGCGAGGGCTGATGATACACTTTTCTAATTTTTAATCTAAAGAAACCTTTCACAGAGGAAATAAATCTCGGCTAAATTCTTGTTTTCATAAATCAGTGCGAAAAAAAGTTAAATTTCCATAAGTATCCACATTGTATTCATTAGCACAGAGATAGAAAACCGCAAACTATGTTTTGAATAATAGGTCTGTGCAGACTCCGAGCACATCGTGTGTTTTGTTTTTTTCCCAACACCGCCACGTGTACGTTCCCGTCTAAAGGTTGGGCAACAACAGAAAGGCAGACGGCGCCCATTGCAAAGCTAGACGATTAAACGAGTCATCCAACGTCTCGTCTTTCGCGATCCGAAGTCCAAACACAAAGAGGGGCTGAAGAGAACGACGAAAGCAAAGCAACGGGGCCACACATGCCGAGAGAGGTAGGTTGTGTGTCACGGTTGTTAAAGGGAAAAGCGACGTCAAACATTATAAGCATAATGCCCCTCGACAAGAATGTCCCAGGCACGACGGTGGTCGCCATCGCGCGTAAAGTGTCTATTTATCACGTTATTACACGCGTCTGATGTGACGCGCAGGGAAAACAAGCGCGTGCATTCTCTTCCGTTCGTAGGAGATGTCTAAACGCGGCCTCCTAATGTGACTCGATTTAAAATATAAATTCTCCGCGATATGTAACCCCGCCCCCACCGTGCCCGCGGTCGTTTTCTTTGGGATTCCAGAGGAAAGCTGAAGGCACGCCACTGGGGTTGGAGAGGGTGGGAGGTGGATTAAGGGCGCATTCGCTGAGAGAGACAGATATATCATTGGTTTACCGGGAAACGTAATATCCTGTTGACGGATGGAACCTTATCGGGCGCAGAATGCTTTGCGGTGGATTTATTTAAATTCGAGATGGTTTGAATGCTATCGCAGGTGGAATGTATTGTTGTTGGATTTGGATTACGAATTCCGCGGGACAGCCGAGTAATTATAATTATTTAGGTATATTACTCGAAATATTTGTTGATAATATTATTACTGTCATGAGAATCAGCCTAGGAGACTTTATTTAGAAAAAATTCTCACTTCCTTAATATTGTAATATTAACACATTGATAATTTATCCTGAGTGAGATCTGGACAGAGCGTAAATGACCAACCAGCTTAGCCCGACTGATTGTGAGACTTAAACACACAATAACTTGTAGTTTGCGAAAATTTCTCATGTGTGTTATATGGAAGTTTAAAGATAAATCGAATAAAATTATTTTGCACAGTCCAGATTTTTTTAGTGTAGTTTTACTAACGGTTCCCATAGAACCGTTCCGGTTTAGAGTTGCGCACCGTACTGAAGCATGGATCTGAATTGTCCCTGTCGATTTATGTCATTTGTATAGTTTATGGAATTTGTTAACAGGGAGCTCTGGTTACATTACTAACTCGTTCGAGTACCGACCTCTTTACTGCCCTTTTCTTTCCAAAAGAATACAAATAAACTAAACTTCCTTTAATTACGTTCTTTAATTTCAAAAATAACATAAGTTCACAATTTTGAGGAATTGACGATCGAAATATCAAACCCGTGTTATAAAGAACAAGATACTCTATAAGCAATCAGAAAGTTGTCAGGGTTAGAATTTTGACGTTGATCAAATGTGTAAGCATACATGTCATAAATAATTGGTTTTCACATCTAAATACGATTACTCATGAAAATTGGTATCACTACAGAATAATGGATTTTGAATAATTTTCTTCCACTCTGAAATAAATGTGCTCTAATAATTATATTGGACCTGATGAGTAGGAAAGCATTCTGCCAGACTTATGATCCACGTATATCGCTTAACATGCTTTGCGAACAGATTATCCTGCACTCTAAACTACAAAATTGCTAACAATTACTTGGTCCAAAATTTTTTTAACTTATTCTTAGATATAGATTTGATAATTTACGGTGACTTTACCTTAGCGAATGACTATTAATAATATTCATTGTTAAGAGCGAAACCAAATATTCTATGCATAATACTAACACTTTACGTTAAATATTACATTATTTGTTTTTCGGTCTTCGCATATCTTTATAAAGATATATTATCTACTTTCCTTAAGGGGATTAGGCAATTGTTTTTCGTAAAAAGAAACCTTTTATCCAATGCTCACTATCATAAGGCTTCAAAAAAATGGTATGAAATATATATGTTCTTTTAAAATGGCGGGGCACACTGGTAAACATTTCAATGTTTTTTTGTAATTCACTTCCACAAGGTGATTTTTGTTAGTTAGATCTGTAGTTTCCCACTGAACCTAAAAAATAAAAAATCAACACAAAATTGTTAAATTCGTGGCCGAAAAACGGCGATTTAAAAAAAAACTCATCCTTGCATGTGCGCTAATAAAATACTCTGATTCCTTAATTTCAGTTAATTTCAATCAGGCAAAAACCAAGAGAAAGAAAAGTTTCGAGAAAAACCCGTTTGAGTTGTTTTTCACGTTTCAATGTACAGTAGAACTCCGCGTATCTAAACTCCATTTATTTGATTGCAATTTTAGCGAGTGCCCGATTAATGAAATTCCTACCGAGCGCTTATTATCTGAACAACGCCCGAACGTCACGCCAGTTATGTGAACGTCTTCAGAATGCAAGAAACAAAACAGAATCATGCTCTACGTTCAGTATATGTACAGTGAGTGTAAAAACTATTCGTACACCCTGTTGAAACGGAACAACTCTTTTAAAATTGGTCCAAATGACTTCAGTTTTTTTGTGAAGTTAGAGGCATTAATTTACTAAATGTGAAAAAAAAATTTGAAAAAGTTGCAATTGGTCCGAATCGCGAAGAAAATATTAAAGGTCGTGTTTTACAACTTTTTAATCTGAGGCTATAATGAAAATTTAATAAATACATATCGAAGATTTATGTTAGTTATGTACATACTGAAACTTTCATTGAAATCGGTTAATACAGAAACGAGCGACAGACATCAAAAGATATGAGAATTGTTAGATTTACTAAAGTTGTAGATCGAAAGTCGGGAAAAACTGCGATTTTCAACATTTTTAATCCTTTGTATCTCGTAGCAACGTTAACCGATTTTGATGAAATTTTCAACATGCGTATAACTAACATAAATCTTCGATATGTATTTATTAAATTTTCATTATAGCCTCAGATTAAAAAGTTGTAAAACACGAACTTTAATATTTTCTTCGCGATTCGGACCAATTGCAACTTTCTCAAATTTTGTTTTCACATCATTTAGTAAATTAATGTCTTTAACTTCACAAAAAAACTCAAGTTATTTGGACCAATTTTAAAAGAGTTGTTCCGTTTTAAAGGGTGTACGAATACTTTTTACACTCACTGTAGGTATTGCACTTTACAGTATCTCGAAATGGGTTCCAATTCGAAGCATAAAAAGAAGAATATGCTTACTCTTCAAGAAAAATTCCAATTATTAAAAAGACTATAAAGTGGTGAGTCGACAACAGCTCTTTCTAAAGAGTTTAATATTGGAAAATCAACGATAAGTTATATGAAACAGATCGAACCCAAAATAATGAAATGTCAAGTCGAAACGGCAATAAATGGAATTAATACAAACAAAAGAAAAGTTTTGTCAGGTCCCGAAAATAGAACTTGGTAACTGCCATTTATTTATGGTTTACACAACAACGAGCCATTGGTATTGCAATTAGTGGGCCAATTCTATGCGGGAAAGTATTACAATTAAATAAACAAATGAATTTAATCAAATGAATTCGGATATTAAACATTCAAGGAGAGAAACTTTCAGCAGACGTACAAGCAGTTGAAACGTTTAAGAAGACGCTTTAAGATATTATAAATGAAGAAAATTATTCGCAAGATTTTATCTATAATGCCAACGAGAGCGGTCTCTACTGGAAAACCTTACCGCGAAAGTCATTAGTTTCTAGTGCTGAAAAAGATGCTCGGGGATATAAAGTCAGCAAAGATAGAGTAACTATTATATTCTGTTCAAATGCTACAGGATCGCATAAACTTCTGCTAACAATGATTGGAAAATCAAAAAATTCTCGTTGTTTTGAGCATGTATCAGGTTTACCTATCATATATCGAGCTCAGAAAAATGGATGGATGGACGCCGAGGTATTTACTGACTGGTATCTTTTCGACTTTCTTCCAAGCGTTAAAACACATGAAGAATTGATCTCGGAAGAAGTGGAAAAGTTTTGCTGTTACTTGATAATGCTCCATCGCATACATCCAGAGATCTAATAGATCTATTTAATGATATGTGCAGAATTTTATATCTTCTGTCAAATGTTACTTTGCTAGTCCAGCCAATGGACCAAGGAGTGATCGAAAAGGTAAAAAGATTTTATCGGAAAAATTGTTCAGATCTATGTTACTTATAAATCAATCCGAAAATGTGTTGCTGTTTTTAAAGAAAATAACATTAAAAGATTGTTGCTTCGTGTTATATGAAGCATGGAATTCGTGTTACACAGTAAAATTTATATAAAGTTTGGAGAAAAATACTTTGTAATGAACAAGTCATGAATACAAATGATAATATAGATGTGGCGGCACTACCTCCTACATTCGCCACCAGAGATCTACCGAGTTGACACCTTTCCCGCAACTACCTGAAGCCTTCCTCGTTTGTATATACATATACGTCCTTAACCGACCATCAAATATCCCCACGTATAAGGCAGGGTCTGCTAGGTAGCCTTACCGACGAGTCCACTAAGCAGGCCCAGAACGAAACGCTCCCTCTCCTCCTTTCCTTTTCACGTTTCCCAGTCTATAGATTGCCACCAAATAGATAAAGAAATTGAAGTTAGCCATTCATAAAGTGGCAACATCTATTTCATGTTGTGTACAATGCGAAATCGATGATATCCAAAAATGAGATTTTCGGTTTTGAAATTTTAAATGATTCTGAAAAAGTAACAGACGAAGATAATGCACTTGAAGAAGAGGAAACACAAGATGAAGAAGAACAAATAGAAGTTAGAACAAAAATAGAAAAAATATAAAGTAATAATGAACTAATTCCGAAACATATTGATGCATTTACTTCAATAAATACAACTATTGGTTGGAAGTTCAACCAGGTTCGTACGATCATGAATTACAATGTTTACAAAATTTGAAAGACATAGCATGTGCGAACTCTTTAAATGAGAATTAATTGTGTTTTCTTCTATTTTATAACTCTCATTATGTATCTTTAATTCTTTAGTTTATTTGGCATTCTCAAACATTTAACGGTTACAATTAATTTTGGTTCTTACACTTAGCTTATTATCTACTTTCATTTCTTATTTTATTGTATATTTTACTGTTTTATTTTAATTCCTCATTTTGTACTAATTTTGGTATCTATTAAATGATTAATAAATTAATTATATTCAAAACATGGTTTTTAAAATTGATATAAACAGAGAAAATATGTATTTTTGTGAATCTGTGATTGAATCCACTTATTTGAACGTGAACTCCTATTATTTGAACGAACAGCTGTGGAGAGTAGTGGGAATAGCAGGACTCCTATTATTTTAACGGCCCGGTTATATGAACCGTTTGTCCCCCGACGAGTTCAGATACGCGGAGTTCTAATGTACTTTTCAACAGAGTATTATAACATTTCTAATGCTTCCCCCATATCAGCCTGTCGTTGCTGATATATTTTTCTTTGGATTCGGCTTATTTTGGACCAATTTGACAAGCCGATATCAAGTCAGCAAGCGTTTTTCATCCACTAGCGTGCATGCGGCCGCGGTGTGTGTGTCAGCTTTCATTCTTAACTCTTCCAATAAAAATAGCAATGCTTTACAGCTTTCAGTAAATACAGCAACTGATAGATAAGTATTTATTTTTATTCTTTCCTGGCCACTAAAGGTTCCTTTTGAAGCTATTTTCCAAACCATATTATCGAAGCTCTCGTCTGCGTTCTGTGTGATCAAAACATATTTTTAATGAACATTAAAACAGTTTATTTTACAATAACTGTTTATTAAAAGTGGGTCCTGATATAGTTTTTTATTTGCAAACCTACTTACAATTCCCCGTAAAATTGTAGCTGAATACTTCTGTGACCAACTGTAAAAGGTAAGTCGATGGTTAAACTCAAAATTTAGATGCTAAATCAACAATATTGCGAATATTAATATAAACTAAAAGGAATTTTATTCAGAAAGGGTAGTACTTTCGAAAAATACAATTAAAAAACTTAATTTTTCGAATGCCTAGTCCCTTCAATGAAAGGACCTGAACTACGTAAGAAGTGAAAATGACTGATTCGTAAACTCTTATTAAAATTATTAAAATCCCATAACCGTGTATTGTCTGAGATTCTTCGTAACTTTTATTGCAATATATAAGTACAGAAGTTCGTTAATTTATCGATTTCCATATTTTGAACAAGCTAATCCGTTTACCAACAAGTGACAGAATTAGAAACACGTACGTCTTCGATAGTTCTGGCGTTAAATCCGAGCATTCAATTTTGAAACAATTACCGATCGGATAGCCAGAGCGAGAGAAGGCGAACGAAGAACAGAAGATCGTCATACACTTAATAAATAGGAGCCATTCGTAATCCCATGACCGGTGGGACCGTTCGGTTGCAGACAGTGGCGCCCTGCATCCCGGCGGATGCGCTACTGACGCTTTTTGCTATCGATAATAAATTACCTACGGCGATATTTCTTATTGTTAGCGGGGTGCTACCGAGTGCGTCTGAGGGCTTTGATCGGTACGTACTTCCCCCCCCCCACCTCTCTATCTATCTCTCTCTCTTTATATATATATATATATATATATATATATATATATATATATATATATCCATTGTCGTGGTCGTTAATCAAAGACACATCCTAACTTTGGTCCGCTTCGGCTCTGCCATCGGGGTTTGCAAATTACTCCCCTGCGGCGGAGTTTATCCCCTCTCTGTTTTCTTGTCGACGTTTCACTCTTCGTTATTTTGAAATCGTCTTCGCTTATCGGTGACGTATTCCTTCGATGGTTTATTGAACTTCGAACAGGAGCTCATGGCCTTCCAAGTGTACTAAAGTGACACATGTAAAAATCTGAATTCTTAATATGTGGGTAATCACTCGTTTCAATATCCGTGTACAAAGATATTAGAGGTCTCTAATTCACGTGTATTGAAATAGACGGGTATATATGTACATTAACCCTTATTCGTTCCTTGTGGCAATTTGACACATTTCTCTCCTATGAAATGATGTTATTCTGTTATGTGTAAGTA
Source organism: Dufourea novaeangliae (assembly GCF_001272555.1). Classification (NCBI taxonomy): domain Eukaryota; kingdom Metazoa; phylum Arthropoda; class Insecta; order Hymenoptera; family Halictidae; genus Dufourea; species Dufourea novaeangliae. Next base: position 282,872 of record NW_015374124.1, on the reverse strand, counting down.
AATTTAGTTGAGGTTCCGTGACTTTTATTTTAAAGAATTCGCAAATGTAACTACAATGGAGTCCGTTTATAGCGACATTCAAGGGACAGAGAAATGAGATCGCTATAAACGACCATTGTTATAAGCAGGATGAAAACATGTATTAATATTGTAATTAAAATGTTATCATTAAGAGAAACAATCATGGTATATTCAAGTAATCATATTTTTATTGACGAGAAGAAATAGACAAATACGTACTTGCATACATGCATGTATTGTTAGATACATTAATAGTACATAAATATGTGTATATGTATATATTCGTACCCTGACAATATTTTTACACTGTAAGGTTTATGAAATCAGTCATTTTAGTTTGTTTTTTTGTTTTACCCAAGTTATAGTATTGGTTTCTTATCGTATTATGTAAGTAAGACATTGTAGTTTTTAAAATTCTAAATTCTTTATCATTCTAATTATTAACGTGTACGAATTTGTTGAGGATATCAGCAACCTTCAAGGCTTCCGTTACACTCGAATTCTCGGATACTTGTTCCTCAGAATCATCATCACTTTCACGTCGTTCAGCAATAATATTATGCACAATATTTTCGTCACCAGGATCCTCAGATGTAACAACGTCGTTGTCGACATCAATAAAATCATCTAAATCTTCTGGTCGTATTGGCAGCTGCGTATCAAGGTTTTTTGCCCAACAGGATAGGGGAATATCGCCTTCATCGTCAAAGTCTATTTGAGGATCCCTTTGATTAGTTCCAACTCTTATTGCTAACGTTTCAACAAAACCAGCATGTCTGTAACAATTGTAAATTGCGTATTGTGGAATCTTGTTCCATGCATCATAAATAATTATTATCTATATCGTCTAGTACTGATAGCTTTATGGAGCTGAAGGTAGAATCTGTATGAGCATCAGAATCATTTCCGACGATTTTCAGTACAAGGTTTTTGCGGAAGTTCGTTTTAAGTGCTCTTATAATTCCTTGATCCATTGGCTGTACGACTGAAGTGGTGTTAGGTGGAAGGAAAACTATTGTTATGTATCTTAGATCAGCGAGTGGTGGATGAGAAGGGTAATTGTCAATCAGGAGTAAAATCTATTTCTTTTTCTTTCACCAGATCCCGATCCCAAGACCGAATCCATTTCTCAAAAATGGCTATTGTCATCCAAGCCTTCTTGTTGCTTTCATAATGTACGGGTAAAGATTTTATATCTTTAAAGCATCTGGGACGTTGGGATTTTCATCGACGATGGGATTTTAAAGTATCATCTTTAAATTTTAAAGTTTTATCTGGCGTTAATTTATAAGAGTCCGGTTTCGTCAGCGTTGAAAATCTGATCATCAGTAAATTGTCTTCGTAAATTAGGTCAAACAGTCACCAACCAATCAGTGACTTCGTCGTAGTGTTAACGGATAATGATTCTCCACTTATCTTACCAGCTACAATGTTATTTCTCACTTTAAATCGATTAATCCAGACGTAGCGTACATGTGAAACTTGGAATGTTGAATTGTGAGGCGAAATAATTGGCCCTTTTCTTGCAATATAGGGCCACTGATAGGTATTCCACGATTTCTTTGAGTCTTGAACCATTGCAGCAATGCTTGTTCGATGTCGTCTTGAGTAGATTTTCTAATGCGTTTAGGTTTTAGAACATTTGAATTAAACAAATTTATAATCTTATTTTTGTTTTTATTAATCGTTGAAATGGTGAAATGAGACACACCGAATTCCTTTGCGAGTGTAGCATTTGACTTTCCAGCTTCCAATCGACAAATAATAACACCTTTTTCTTCAATTGAAAAACCTCTTTCGTACAAACACCAGTACCAGATTTTAATTTTCAATGATATTCTTTATCAGAGAAACTGGTAAATTAATTTGACAGCAGTAGTTTACTGTATAACGATCAAGCGAGCTGCAAGTATATTTCTTTAATTCGATTTTAGCTTAGGCTAGGTTAAAGGTAAATATTAAGTACATTTAAATAAAGACCTCTGCTATGAACATAGTCAGGGAACATTCTGCGCCAGAAGTGACCATTCATTCAATTTCCTCAGAACTAAGAAATTCCTTAATGGAAGAAACAAGTGAATAATGAGTCCGAAGAATATCGTTTAATGTATAAATTCATTAAATTAGTAGTGTTGAGTATTCTGTGTTTAGTGTGCTTTATGATGAGTGTATGTGTTTCTGTTCTCGCGACATGTCGGTGGGGCATTGTAGGCATCTTTTGTTTTTCGTACTTTTCGCGCTGCTCTTCCGCGTGATGTTCCTTCATCCGCCTTCCACTATTAAGGCTCGATTCACACTATCGATCTGCTCTTGGTTCGTTCACGTTCTGGTCTCGATTCGATCACATCCCTCAGTTTATTTTCTACCTTCTTACTATCGAGTTCATAATCATTTTATCTCATACAGTGGCAGTATTTTCGGATGAAGAATTGACTATAATTGCCGTCGAATTGGACAAAGACGATAAAAAAGTGAAAAGTGTCAAAGAAGGGAAAACAGTAGGTCAATGTGGATTTATCCCAGTTGGATGATGAGAAAAACTGAAGGGGTATATTTCACATTATATGTATTCCCATTTAGTGGATGATGACGACAAATTCGTGAAATATTTCCGAATGAGTTCAGATACACTTTAAATGATATTATCTAAAATTAAACAAAGAATTTCAAAAAGAAATACTAGATTTCGCAGAGCTATTTCTCCAAGGGAAAAATATGTTGTACGCCTAAGGTAAATAATACATTTTTAAATATTAAAATACTTAAATGAATACCACATCATCACAGAATGCAAAATTAACATAGACATCCATAATCGGTATACATACAACATATCTGTGTACATACTGGGACTATAAAAAAGTTGTTCACTGTAGCATTGCAGTCCCGATAAGATATCCCATTGCTTTTTGTTTAAAAGTACCTATTTATCCAAATGCCTGGAAGGTAATTTCAGGATTTGTTGAAATTTCATCTAGGGGAGGGGGGGGGGGGTGAAAAGGGGTAAATTTGTTTCTGTTCATTTCTCAACATCTTGTAATCCATATGTGATATTCCACTGCTTTTGCAAGTATAGGTAATAGTAGTAGCTTACCTTGCTTGACGGCTATATTGGCAATAACTTTTAAAATCAGTGAAATATTTATTTGAGATGATAGAATGAACTTGTGTTTGGAGATTTGTATGTAAAAATATAAATTTGCATAAAAATCCGCCGTTTAGTTATAAGCAAACATTGAACACGTTATAAAATAAGTAACAATGGAATTATACAAAGGAGATATTTCGAAATTTCAACACTTTTCATTGGCCGTCTTCACTTTACCGATACTTTATCATTCGAAAAATTGTGGATCGACTGGTAGAATTGCGAAACGCGTTCACAATCGGTTCAGTTCCGGACCAGTTCGATCTCGTTTCAGCAACATATTGTTCTCAAGGATCGTTGCCAGAATGCGATCGAACCGAGATTGAGGCGTTACTCATAATGTGAATACATCCAATTTAAACAATGGAATAATATTTGATCGAACCGAGAGCGGATCGATAGTGTGGGTTGAGTCTAAGACAGCTTGAACGACAAGTCAACTTGCAAGAGGAGCAAGTGATTGGTTTGAACATTCTCGTATTACAGCCTTTGCAAATATGACGATCCAATATTACTCGAACGAAATCCAGATGGAGAAAACTCACAAAATTCAAAATTATAACAGTTCTATGAAAATTAATATTATTAGAGAATATTTCGTAACGTTCGAGGTAAACATTTATCATGTAATTTTTTCAGGAAAAAAAAACAAAATTTCTTCAATTACCAGGTGCAACCAGTCAATAGTAGGGCTAAAGAACTTTCATTTAATATCTCAATTTTTTACATTGGTAATACGCCTTAATGAACGTTAAATTAAATTTAAATTAATGTCAATTTTATAATTTTATACAGAAGGAACTGTACTTACAGAATGTATTAAATAAAGTTAGCTCTACGTCCGACACAAATATTTTATTATATCAAAAAGCGTTGTTAGTCAGTGGTTTAATTAAATCCAAAAATTCCTTAGAAGTTAAGAATTGAATACTGCATCGAGTAGTTATTTTTCTAAGGGCCGGCACATCGTTTCATAGTCAATTACTCTGGAGAAAAGGGCAGTTTGTCTATTTTACGGGGGCCAATTTGAATTTTACGACGCGTACAGACGGCTCCGAAATTGCGATATCGAAGCTGGGAGGTGGGTGGGAGCGGCGTGAATTTAAATTACGCCACCTATCTGTACATAACTTATATCCTTGTTTTCTTGGCGCGCAACGCGGGAAATCCGCGCCCTGCTGGATCGAGCGACTCAATTTAAATTATCTTGAATAATTCTCGCAATATTCGATCTTTATGGCTTGGAAAATGCGGCCGTCTTTCCGTAACTTAAAACGACATGATTTCCGTCACAGCGTAATGGACTTCCTAATACCGTGCCATTCCGGGGCTCACGGATCTGTCTTGGAATTCAGTTACTCTGTGATTTCGTGCCGTTAAACTTCTCAATTTTCCAGAAAAATTGCATAATGAAACCACGCGTCACTGTAACACTCTGAAGCTGTTGTCGGTTCAAGAATTTCCTTTTGTTTGACATTAGAGCAACCGAACCGAAAAATTCTTGTTTCACAATTACTGAAATCGTAAAGGTGATGTTGACTTTTAATTCATTATACGTTTCACGTTATATGATAGCACATTCTGTTACACGGTAGTATACAGGGTGGTCCACACAACTTGCTCACCCTGAATAACTTCTAAAATATGCATTGTATGAAACATTTTTTTTATAGAAAACTTCGTTATTTAAGTGGAATGCTATATCTTTTATGCGAAAATATCGAAGAGCGTTAAATTTTGAGTGAAAAAAGTATTGACCTTTATTAGCCGTAAACCTAATAATTAACGAATAATTTCACTTTGTTTTTTAAAAATGGTCTGCGCGTAATATCAAGATTGAGATGCAATATCAGCAAAGATTTCAGACCTAACCCAGACCATTTTTAAGAAACAAAGTGAAATTATTCGTTAATTATTAGGTTTACGGCTAGTAAAGGTCAGTACTTTTTTTATTCAAAATCTAACGCTCTTCGATATTTTGGCATAAAAAATATAGCATTCCGTTTAAAAAGACGAAGTTGTCCTTCAAATCTTCGAAACGCCTCTACTTATCAAAAAAATATATGCATTACATAATGTATACCTTCAAACCATACAACTTTTGTATAAAAAAATGTTTCATACAATGCATACTTTAGAAGTTATTCAGGATGAACAAGTTGCATGGACCACCCTGTATATTATTACATATCAATGTATTGTACAATCCAGTTGAGCATACATTCAACGCTGGTAGTTGAGTGTTAAATCTGATCCGTGGTTAACTTATTTCACTTAACAGATTTCTGTTAACGTGTTGTCTTCCACAGTGAAAAAGGTTGTACGTAGCCAGACACAATTTATTTCATTTTTAAAGTCATAAATTGTGAAAAATATATGTGATTAATTAATAGAAGCTGTTGGTCTTGATTTAAACGATATTGTGATATTATTTTCACGCAAAATTTTATAACGGTATTTAAATAATCCAGCCTCTTTGCAATGTAGGTGTCACCCATATGTGGATGACGTGACATTCAAAGTGTTAAGGAATTGTCATATACTAGGAGCAACAAGATTTCCAATTTGGTTTTATCTTTTCCAAATGTCGACCTAACCCAGACCTATTTCACTTCCTACGTTTCTGTAATAATAATACATTAATCATGTTCTTAAAATATTAATTTTCATTTCGTCTGAGATTATTTCACACATTATTTACTTACATCGAACAGCAAGTAATAACAATCAACTTTTAATAGATTTCGCGTTCATGTTTATAAAATACTTGACACGGTCGGAACATGTGCCTGTCTGACCAACAAAGAATTATGCTCAATCTTAGTGGTAATCCATTTGCACTACTTAGAGTAATTATTACACCTGTGTTTAGTTTGAAAGAAACTCCTACGAGTTTGATTCTCGATACAAATAAGAACATATACGATCGAAATTTTTAATTAAACACAAAATATTACAGCAACGAAATAGAGAAAATTACCACGTCATTTGTACGCTTTCAAAGAAGCAACATAATTTATTCAAATTCACGTGTAGGTCCAAAGAGTAATCGATATTTATACGGTCGATTATGGAGGCTTCTCAAACAGGCAGTGTACCCCTGTTGGTCGATAATATATTCAGATCTTTTTCATAATTGTAAATTACATTTTCACCATAATTTTCCAAAGGACTCGTTGCATTGCTAATGAAAAATATAATCGTATAAAACTCACTGAAGAACATTTTGGACGGCGGCTGATTCAGATAAGTCATAAATAACTTCCGCTATAGGCATTGAAACATTACAATAATATACTTAATTAACAATGATTATAACAATATTTAAATTCAATCACCATTACTAAGTTGTACAGTGGTAGGCGATATGTCATTGATCAATAACAATTGTGAAGTGTCTTGAACTAACGTAAATTTAAGAAAGGGCATGCGGAACTTATTTATGAATCAACCTAATAGCTACCATCCATTTTATAGAATATCGAAGATTCATATTGTATAAATAATAAATGTCCCAAAAAATTTGGCTGAGCATGGTGATTAACTCGTTCACGTAACAATAAGCAATTCGAGTTGAAGCCATAGCACGACCGCCAGGTTTCCTCTCATTATTCCACATCATCGATCGTTCCAGTGACGCCAGATTAGACGACGACATCTCGATTCCTTCGATTCATCAAACGACCGAGAGTTGGGTGAGCCCATGAAATGCCTCGAAATGGAAGGACTCGAGGGTGTCCCGGGTAAGCCGACTGACACGCTGGCCCGGGGAACATTTTTCTGCAGCCACGCGCGTGTTTATACGTTTTCGTGGGGGCTAGGGGAACCTACGTTTTGGCAAGCATCAATATACAGAGCACGGAATTCTAGGGAGGAAGGACGGTCGGCGAAACTGATACACCGAAAGACAAACGGTGGGGAAGAGGGGAAAATGGAGGGAGACTTCCGTCGAGGGTGTATCTTGCCAGCCACCATACATCATGCTTGATGTCGGATCCGATTCTCATATTGTACCTCTATACGTGGATAGATAGATTTCTGTCGTTCTATGACGAGCGTAGGACGCGCATTCGGGCATTCACCACGGGTCTCCGATGAAATAGATTGCCGGGAGGCAAGTCGAAGATGCTTCCTACTGTAACTTCATTCTGATGAAGGAAGCAAAGTTATCTGCAGACCTTTTCGATTGGACGAAACCTGAGGTTTCGATGGTGATGATTAGAATCATAACATTGTATGCTATTCCAGCATGTGCAAATGTGTGAAATAGAATAAAACAAGAAATTCAATACCTTAGAATCCAAATTTCGTAAACCCCACCAATATGATATAGAGCCGAAATGATTTAGCAACTGCTACGTTTGCTAAGTTAAGTAACTTCAATAGCCCTCGGCTGCCGGTGTCGGATCTATTTTGATCATCACGACGTTTTGCGAGAGCTTCGTCGGACATTTTAGCTTACTATGACTGCTTTATACCGACAATTGATTGTAAGAGCCTGTACGACAACTGGAATGTCTCGAAGAAATGATTTCTTTGGTTAGTATTCAGTTCTGTATCTCAAAGAAAGGACATATTCGCTCGGTTTGGAAATACTGTTTTCATTTGGTTTTCATCAGTAAGATATGTTTGAGTATTATATACAGTGAGCTTTAGTTTCTATTTCCATTATTTATGCGATTTTTACGTCACAGTGTCTAAAAAGCAATCAGCAAGTAGTTGTGAAGCATTTGGAAATTTTATATAAAATAAAGATAATGTAAAGACGAAACTTCATATTTCGTGATTTCCCCACCCCCCTTTTTTTCTACTAAATGTAGCTATAGCAAGTGGAATAAAGGTGTATTGTTGTTTTCATTATTATTATTATTATTATTATTATTATTATTATTATTATTATTATTATTTAGTAGACAATTATATGATGTCAGGAAATAAAAGAAATTCTAAAAGGAGGCCCGTCTATCTTTGTGTCAAATCTCATACGTATCCTTCAGTTCGATCTTCCATCGCATTAAATCCCCCACTCCCCCTTCCCGCCATTCGCCTTTCTCCTCGCTGGAGGGACCGTGGATGCTAATGGTTTAATTGAATTCCGATTATCCAAAGACGGTTTCTTCGTTCCCCTACGCCGGTTCCAGGATCCTGTTGTGCTATGAATCAAAAGCAGGTCGCGCCTGCGACTGACGTAATTATTGAGATCTCGATTCCGCGAGGATATCTCAACTCTCTTTTCTTGTTCCGCGGTCGAATGGCAGCCGCATTAAAATATTAATGACTTCTCGTATCGGAAACAGACTTCGGGAAACGACCCTTTCGCGATGCTGGGCATAAATCATGCCGTCCACTGGCTCGATTTCTTTTCTTTCAGTTTCCGATCGATAAAAGAGAAGAAAGCGTCTTTCTTCGAGTTATTCTTCGGGAAGAGCTTATGTTTTGTTTCAAATAATTTGAGATTCACACTTTTCTATTCAGAAGCATTAACCTTACCTACAAGGGGCCCATTAATTTTCTCTGGAATAAGAATTAAGAAAGAAACTGTTACATTATGTTACTTGGGTTGTTTCATTGGTTTACGATTGTAATTTGCTACTGGGATTGAACAATTAATTAGTAAGTTTTAGGCTGTTAATTGTGGGTTGGAAAACGCCTATCAGATAATCCCGGTAGAGTATTAAGAACGTGTAGTTATTTATTTAATACAGTTAGTTATTTAGAAAATTGATTAATCTTTGGTGAAAAGGAAATATGAATAAATTGATTCTCACATGAGATGAAATCATAAGGAGATACTTCTACTTAACTATTTTACTATACTTTGTTGTTTAGGAAATCCTATAAATGCAAAACATTCGCAGTCTAATGATTACGGACGTTTGCTTACGCGTATTTCTTTAAAATACAATATTTCATTGCCAAAAAAACTGGAATCGTAACTTTATATAAATTCAATCTTTTATCAAACATTCTAAGAGTAGTAACTTAATCAATATCTGCTTCGTATTTTTATTATAAAATTGAAAATAATATAAAAATTCTATCATCTAGCTATTCACAATTAGTTTATTATCAACACTGGAAATAAATTTCCGTTTATTGAAATTTTTTCACTCACACATTCACACACACACACAC
>NW_015374124.1:154653-273501 GCF_001272555.1 Dufourea novaeangliae | reverse complement strand
CACACACACACACACACACACACACACACACACACACACACACACACACACACACACACATTACTTTGTTAAGTTTATATTAAAATATAAGTGTGTTACTAAGTAGTGTCAATCCTTTAAAACACATAATACCATTCATCATCACATCATCTATTAAACGAGCTCTGCGGTATTAATTTACCAACGAGCAGTGGTTAATTCGCGAGCTTATCGCGAGACGCCGCATCAACATCTTATATAATTAAATGTTTATTGTGTATACTGAATAGATATTGTATAATTATATTATATATTTGTACACGTATTAGAAAAAGTACAATTAAAATCACAGTGTTTTCAATATTGTTAACCTTTGTACTTTTATTTGATGGACTGAAAGTACACAACACAGTTTGTAACAAATCGAAAATATAATGTAAACTTCTTTGGAGATAAGTACCTATGAGCATTATCGCACACAGAATATGGATGAAGTATAAATATTATACTGTTAAATTTATAGGTTACGCTTTTATGTAATATTCTAACCCGTCTTAAGTGAATCTGTCTTGTCGACACCGGGCATAAACATCGCGATCGGCGTCGGTAGAGTCGACATTTGACCGTTCTTTATACGGGTATTAATTTACGCGCATGAGTACTGTATTGATTTGTTCTTGTTTGTTCTTCCGTGCATGTGAATGCACGTAATAAAAGTTTCCTCATTCTTTCATCCGGTGGTTTTACTTTACTATAACCCCAGAACTGTGCTATCGTCGGTATACGTTATTTGAAAAGGAAATTTACAAATTCGTAAAAAGGAATTTACAAAAAAGTAAAAGTGCATTCGTCTTTTTACGTTACACATAATTTGCCTACATTTACGTTTCATTCATTAATCTGTTTAAATAACAAACAGCAGATGATAAAAAGTATGCTTTTATTTGTTACGTATTTTTTATTTGCTATTATACGCAGTTTCCTGCGATGCATGCTGACCTACTTGTTTAGAGCTTCGTAGTACAAGCGTAGCGCGTAGCCTCCGCTAGCGCGGGAACTCGGCTGGCAAACTCGCGCTTTGATTGGTCGCGGTTTTTCGTTAATATCTCGGTAACGAAGACTCAGATTACATTGTTGCTAAGGAAAAAGTTGTTCCAATTCCCCCCCCCCCCCCCGAATGGCCCATTTCCGGGTCGGAGGACATTTTTGGGACACCGTGTATATAAATAACATATACTTTTCGTTAGAATCCATTCTAACTGCTGTAGACTCAAGTACTGTAGTCTATAGTTTACATACGTAAATTTGCACGGCAATTGATTAAAAATGTATGAAGAAAATATTTAAAAATACGTTAGAATGATTCGTAGCTTCACATTAGATGTATTATACATTGTATAACATCATATAATCTTCATTATGTACACACATTTTTCTTGTTGTCCTCTCTTTTTATGTATGTTACAGGCTGTTAATTCATCTCTGTATCAGCAAATGCGTTTTTCATTGACCAATATATATTTATATAACAAATATAATATATTTTTCAGGCAAATGGAATTTTCTCAAAACTAATTCACACTGATGTGCCCGTTTTTTCAAAACATGTAATTACACAATTTAACTCCTCTGAATAGCACCGACAAGATTAAGAGTTACTTTCGCTCTTTGTACATAACTATCAGCGGATGAAAATACGTTCGTGCCTAATATTTTTCAATGCATTGCTTCTATATCAAATTTCATAAAAATCGGAGAAACAGTCAATTGAGTAACATAGTCTTTGTTAAATCCTTCTTTTTTTTTTTTTTACAAATTCCGTATAACATTCAGGCTGATCATTTGTCCATGGCTGATTGTAAAGAAAGTACAGTAGAGACGGGATAATTGCGCGGAACTCGCGACCCACATGCGAACTATTAACGCGGAGGGACATCATTCCCACCAATCGCGAAAGTTGATCCGAGCCTTCGCAGCTGTCGGTGGCCTGTGGTCACAGTGACACCGATATCGGACGGTTCGCCAGACGTCGGTTGAACGTTTCAACGTTTCGGGGAGCACTGCATGTCCGCAGTAACTAATCTGATTGGCCTACGTCTAATGGTAACAATCTAACGACCAATGCGGTACCACTGTGACCACGACCTTTGATATTGTCGGAACAGAAAAGGACAGCGTGCGGAAGGGAGCAGTGATACGATTCGCGGAAAACGCGATAAAAATTACTTACGTCTACATTTCACCGTTTATCATTACAAAAATCATCATTCAGGGGGTTTTTGGGGTCGCAGAGTCACTTGCATGACTGCATGAATAAATAAAAGAATTGAAAATTCAGAAATGTATAGGTTTGGCCAATCTGTTTTGTACGCATCGTATTTCCAGTAATTGAAGTAGAATTAGTGGAGAACACAAAAGAAGTGGAGCACATGTTCGTAAAATGAAATGTAAGTTAACGTAAACCTGTATATTTCTATATTTATATATTTGCATATTCATTAGTGTCACTTTTTATTTCACTTAACATGTTGGCCGGGCACAGATACTTATTACGCCCCGCGCTCAGCCGCGTGATTGTTACCAATATAATTGGTCATTACTCCGAAGTCGCATGGATGCGCAAGTTCAACTCTTACAGTTACATTCCTTATACTATAGGCTATCGAATAATATAAGTTTTAAGGATTCACCTCGAGTCCGAAAAATGTAACACGTGATTAAGTACAATAATCACATAATTTCTTGTATTTCTGTTATTTACAACTATTTATATACTTTAATATCACATAATTCACTTCATTCTATAAGTAAATGAAAAATTGTTCATTATCTGAAGAATGAATTGTATACAAACTATTGACTTCTTAGTATCCGCACGCTCAATATCTTTCTCTCTTATACAATCGCTACCTCTGTTAGTCTTTTTTAATTTTATAGTGTAATTAATTAAAAATATTACAAAGAAATCAGATAGCACTGTTAAACAAATTATAAAATTATTTTATCGACATTTCCTCCCTCTAGGCTTAACTTTAGTACAACAATATTTTTTAGCTCAAAATCAGATTCTGCGACCCCAAAAAACCTCCCGAATGACGATTTTTGTAATGATAAACGGTGAAATGTAGACGTAAGGATTTTTTTATCGCGTTTTCCGCGATTCGTACCACTGTGCGTCTTCGAGTCACCGACGAACATGTAAATGCTCGTCCGCGTATCGATGACACAACATTTCTATTTTTGCTTCTTTCGTAATGAAACTCTTATTAACGTATTGGTGAGATTTTTCTTATTAAAATGATACCAAACACGACATAATTTGGATCATATTTAGTCACGTAGAAAAACAAAATCCAGTAGTGGCGACATTAGCGACACGCACACTGTGGTAGTACAATATCGGTGAAGGTTGCTCGAGCTCGAACGATCGATATTGTGTTAGTAGAATGTCGGTGAGGGCCTCGAGCTCGAGCCACTGTGTTAGTAGCCTATCGATGTGAGTCAGAAATAACTCTGCACCGGCCACCACGTCCAGTATTCGGAGGGTTAACGCTTTCTACACGAGTAAATATGATCCAAATTGTGTCGTGTGTGGTATCATTTTAATCAGAAAAATCTCATCAATATGCTAGTAAAAATTTCATTAAGAAAGAGGCAAAAATAAAAAAGTTTGATCGTTGCATTAGTGTTGTCTCACCGATACGTGGGCATTTAAATCTCTTTTGTGTTCCCCTCGTTCGGCCGTCGTCTTGCATCTGCCTGCGACGCCGTCGGCTCGTGAAGAGCAATACATTATACATATACGGGGTGCCACAAAAATGTTACAGGTCCCTGAAATGGGTCACTCGTGAGGCGGTTTGGAACAAGTTTTTCCTTAACACAAATGTTATCTGAGGCTTTGTTAACGAGATATTTCCTGCTGAGCCCACGCAGTAGTGTTCTTTACGCAACTGCGATTGGTAGCTAACACTACCGCGGAAGTTTGGCTGGCAGACTGGCGCCTGGCAGATTGGTCGGGATTTTCCGTTATATCTAGTTAACAAAGCCTCAGATAACATTTTTGCTAAGGAAAAATTTGTTCCAAATCACCTTACAAGTGACATATTCCAGGGACTTGCAACATTTTTGTTATACCCTGTATATATTATGTACATATACGCTTAACCAGTTCCGGGAGGAGGGCCGCCAAGTGATGGGGATGACTTGGATTGATGATTTGGAAAGATTATATTATGAATTTGGCTTAAATGTCCATCTTTTAATGAACGTAGAAGGAATGACCGAATTTTGCTGAGACTGTTTCTCTGCCTCAAGCCTTTAGGACAGGTATTATGTTATCGTTATTTTTTTACAATTTTTATACCAGATACTTGAAAACTGTTCAAATATGTTTTTTTTTCATTCAGTGCACCATTTTATAGCACATATCAGAGGATTTCAAAGAAGTAGTACACAAATACTTATAATTCCTAGCCAGATTCTAAGCATATTTGTTTATGGCAGTATTTTATTGTAATATAAATGGTACTACAAAGTACCGTCAGGAAATAAACGGTTAATCAACCTTACTGTTTAATATAATTGATATTATTGTGATGATAGACAATACCCTTGAACCAGTGGAGCAGACTGTGCAATTTTGTAACAAATAAAGGGGCTACCTCAATAATATTCATGCATAAAAGTACCGTGAATATACCTATCAGGAAAATCGCTCATTTTATGTCCAACGACCTAGTATTACGCTCGTATTAAACCTAATATTCGTAATACGCCGCATTCTCTTCCAATGCACCGATGACAAATTCGATTTGAAATTCAAGTCGGTTCTCTCTCCTGTATGAAAAGCAAGAATCAAGGGGAATGCAAGGAAGTACGTGAATTGGTCGTGGGGGAGAGCTATCGAGAAGAACGATGCAGCATGCGGCATGTGGTGGGGCCGATATCGAGAAAGGGATCACCTGTTGCATCGGGAATGATGGGGTTGGGGCCACGAGGGTTACCGTTCGAAGGCTATTCAAGAGTTCGGGGGTAGAAACGACCCTCGATCGGTCGTGTAGTGGCCAGCGAGTCGCTATGGTATATCTCTTCGAACGTCCCGTAATCGGGCTACCTTTGCTTTGCCTTCTGCCGAGACACCGCAATTGCTTTAAAGGGGATCTCCTTTTTGGATCCCGGGGCCTGATCCCCCTAATATCTTACACAACCGCGTTTTTCAATAGAGAACAAAAGCCCTCGTAAAATGGAAATGGAATCGCGACGTCTTTGGAAAGTGATTTATTTCGGAAGAACTATTAGGCGTAGTTTGACTCTTGAATACCTTTTAGGTATAGTTGGTGGAAAACCATACACAATAGGTAGACGCATAGTTATGCTTAGTTAAGCACCACCAATGTTTTCAGGAGTTTTGCACTTCGAAGAAATAGTTCGACAAAGCCAATTGTATTACTTGAATTGTTTTCATTAAATACGATTTCTTACTATGCTCTTTCACGTAATATTTTTAACCCTCCGTGGACAATGTGGGTCGTAGACGACCCAAGCGAAATCCCATTGTTCCTGAACTTTCCTTCGAATTTTTATTTTTATTCAAAAAAGGTTTAAACGTTTGACTTAGCGAACGATTGTATAATATAATGTAGTAGAGGTAAAAACGGTAAAAAATTTAAGCTTAGACATAAACAACCCAGTTTGTCTCTGGAGTGTGGCAAAATCTGTTTGCCCACAGAGGGTTAATACCTCTTGATATTTAAAGCACTGTGTAGGTATACATATGTATACAGTGCTCCCCTTCTACAGTCGGACTAACTAATTGACTATGGATTTAATAAAATCAATGTTAAAGAAAATTCTGACGAAAGTTTTACTTCTGAAAAAAGCCTACGGACTGTTTGCCGTTACAATTGATTTAATCGTTTCATGAATGACAAATATATGTTTGATAGCTTCCGTCTGTTGTGAATATCTACAGGGTGTCTGTTTTATCTCTATACAGTCAAATATCTTTTAAGGAAGTGATCTTACGAAAAAAATGTTTTAACAAAAGGTTCTTGGTATAGAGGGGGACGTTATGTAGTGTAGATACTTTTTTTGTACCTGGTATAGTGAGAGAGATTTCAAAGTCAATTTAATTTTTTTAAATGGAATGTTATATTTTTTCATAGAGGATACGGTAGTGTATGTTAAGACGCATTCAATGAACTGCTAACAAAGTCATCTCCTTTCATAGAAGAAAAACTTGGAAAAACCGGGAGTCGGAACACCACACGTTCCTCACTGTCGCGTCGGTCTATTTGACCTCGTAAAATGCTAGCAGTTTACGTATTGTTGAAGACAATTGCAGGACCAGTTTAATACAAGTCTTCGAACAATCAACAGTAAATTTTGTGGTCTTTGTAGTGAAAAGAATATCTTCGATAAAAAATGTTTTTTACGACTGCTAAATGTTCTTTACGACTGAAGAAAAAATAGAATTAGTGCTTTTACGTGGTGATGAACATTTATCTTATTAAGAAGTTAGTGCCGAATTTCATAAGCGACATCCAATGAGACCAAAACCAACACCGACAACAATAAAAAATATCTTTTCATTATTTAAACGTACTGGAAGTGTTATAAGGCAAAGACAGCGATCTTCCATTACTACGGATAGTAATGAACTGAATGTATTGGCTGGTATTACACAAAATCCAAGAATGTCTATTCGGACATTAGCTGCGAATGGTGGTATATCCGAATGGACAGCACATAAAATATTTAAAAAAAATAAATTAAAAGCCTTCAAGCCAACTACTCTCCACAAACTTTTTCCTCACGATTTCGGACCGCGTACTGAATTTTCTTTATAGGTATCCGAAAAAATCGCAGTAAATTCAGATTTCCCTAGGCAATTAATGATAACGCCTGTTGAAAATCTAAATAATTTACGCAGAAGAATCACAAATGCATGTACCGAAATAACACAAGAAATGTTAAAAAAAAATACTGAGGCAGCATTTATCAGACGACTGGAAAAATGCATTTATAACGATGGAGGTCACGTGGAAGGGGTATCCATAGAAGGAAATGTTCAATAATTCAAAATTTAACACATTGGTAAGTATAAATGAACGTCACTAATTTATAGCCTTCAACTATTTGCTAGCTTTACTTGATTGCAACTTCTTCAAAGGAAGAAAATTTCTCTCATAGTTGTGTCTGTCTTGTTCCAGTTGCATACGAGGTGAAACAGGCGTCGCAGGCCGACGCGACAGTGAAGAACGTGTGGTGTTCCGACTTACGGGTTTTCACAATTTTACGACCTTCCGTGAAAGGATATGACTTTGCTAGGAGCTTATTGAACTCGTCTTAACATACACTACCATATTATGTATGAAAAAATATAGCATATTCCATTTAAAAAAATTAAATTGACTTTGAAATCTCTCTCACCATACCAGGTATAAAAAAAGGATCTACACCACATAACGACCCCCTCTATATCAAGCAACTTTTGTTATAACATTTTTTTCGTAACATCACTTCCTTAAAAGATATTTGACTGTATAGAGATAAAACAGACACCCTGTATACACACATGAATTTTAAATTATAACTACTACATCTTATGACTGTTTTAGTAAATATTTAATACGCTTTGGATTACCAATGAAAACTTGTGTACAGCATTAAAAAAAATCAAGTTGACTGTAGCAAAAAATCGTCACTGTAGCGTGTGGCCCTTTGGAAATGATGTAACATTTATTTTACAGATTACTTTGAACCTATAGCGAATAATTCATGAGTAATTTCAACTCGCTAACTAGTGTAACAGAGAAAAGGAACTTACATTTTTAAGGCAATAAAAATATAAAACTAAAATGAAGATTTTCTAACATTCTTTGCCATTAAAGAATTAAATACTGCTGCTAATCTAGCAAACTACGTGGTGAACACTTACATATACGCTAATAAAACTTATGCTAGCAACCGATCGGGTATTATTACCTGTGTAGAATACGTGACGAATTCAAATTATTCTTCTTCACATCTTTCATATTTGGTAGAATTAAAACTAATTGTAAGTAAAAAGCTTTCAAATAGATCACTAGATCATAAATATAAACACGTTTAAAATTGTGGTAAACATCCCAAAATATAAGAATTACGAGCTAATGATTCCTTGTCATTGCGTTCAAACGTGTGAAATTCTGTCCGCTCGTGAACAAGGGACGCTGTTAAACTGAGAAGCTCAGCGACCAGTTGTTTAAGTTTTAGGAGGATAAGCTCTACTTGAATTTTTAATTTACGATCGTATTATACCCTTAACATCGAGCATATTCCTAAATGAATCACTTTTAAAACATCGTCGTTTTAATTGTTAACATTTACGTCACAATACTCTTCTATGCCCAAGGTGCATTTTTATCAGCACGTTTTACCCCATTGCGTGTAAAGTCGACCACGGGAAACGGAAATTTCAGCGCGGCGGGTTTAATCGTATTACATTCGAATGGTCAAGACACAGGGAAATGCGAGCGCAAAAAAGGACCGGCTTCTGAAGTGGGAGCATTCGAGTCCGTCGATCTCCAGGCCCCGGCTCTATTTTGTCGGTGGCGGCGAGGGACGGAGGGTAAGCGAGGCGGGGTTGGATTCCTGTGGGATTGTCGAAACGATGCTGGAATGCTTTATGAAGGACTGACCGGCGCCTTACGGCTGGGGCAATGATCCATTATTCCGCAAACTGAATTACCACGCTGCGTCAAACAATTCTCGTTTCTGGACTGTCGGTGGTTTTTCCTTTATCACGATTATTTCGACGGAGGATGATACGCCCGTAAATGTTGCGAATATAGTTGGACCACACCAAGAACTAGAACCTGGTCACTTATAGTTGCGGTGCCCATATTTTTTTGGAGAAAATAACAGACAAATTAAAAACTATTTCATGTTTAAAATAAATTTAATTTTCATACTTTTCACAAAAATGAACTTTTTTCAATAAATCAGGTTTGTGTTTTGAAAATTCATAAAACTATATGCAATTCGTGTCGAAGTTGCAGTTGGTATAAATGCATGCTTTCAATGTTCCGATGTTTAATCGGATTCGCTTTACTGGTCATCATACTATCCATTAATGAAAATACTTGTTCAGTGGCGGGCGGGCACTACATCGATTCTACATAAGCAAAATTCCACAATTTTGTTACATGTTTGTAAAAGATGCATATTTATCTGCGAAGTATTTAAAAATGTTAACTCATCTACGTTGGTAGTATTTGTTATTTTGTCGCCGTTCTTCGACCTTTTCAATGGTGACATAACTTCTAATACACGAAACATCATCAAATAGGTCGCCACAAAATAAAGGACAGCATGGCTATTTTATTATCGAAAAAAATAAATCTAACGCTCAGAGCAATGCAATAAAGGACTGTCCTCTTAAATGAAAGACGTATGACCGCGGTGCCTACAGAACTGGAAATTTATTTATTGCATAACTCTAAAATCTGAAATGTAGTTCGCAGAATCAGTTCATAGTAATACGATTGATAAAATGGTTGCTGTCCAACTATTTCCAGCAGAGATAGTAAGCTATACATTTTTGCAACAAATATCTGTTTTATTATGTTGCTGCATAATAAATGTCATATTTCAATTTTGGAGCTTAAACAATTATGACTTATTTTGAAACAAATATTTTCAATCGAAATCAGATCCATCTGAATTGACACACTCTTGCTAATAAGTTATAAGCTTCTTGATCCTATGTTGAGGATTTTTTTCCGAATCTGCTTGATACGATAATCATCCCTACAGGTTTTAAGAAACATTTTGGTTTTTTGATTTTAGGTGACTGGATCTCGAGATTTTAGGTACACCGTTTGGGAATCCGTTTTTTCACGTCACATTCATTGCTGGTTTTTGCAGTATACATATATTAAACAGAATAACATAATGAAATGTACATATGTCACGGCTACCATAGCGTCATTCTACACCTCTGGATCGGTGGAGATCTGTAAAAGAAAGTCATTGCATAATCGACCTTGACTTTGAATTCAAGATCAAAGTTTTTTATTATTGCATCGTATTCTACTCGTCGTTGGAATAAAAATTCTGGAAGGAACTATGGGTTGCAATTTAACCATTCTCTCGGAAAATTGTGTTAAAGTTGCCATTCGGACTCACTTTATTTGCAATGTGCTTACATTTTTCAGTCAAATGCAAAGTAAACAGTATCTACTGTCGCACGTGTTATATCCTGTATTTCATAACCTCTTTCCATTGCACATTTTTACCATATTACTTCACAACGCGAAGAACGAGCAGAAATCGTTAATTCAGCGATACGTGGAAGCAACAGAGTGTCATTGTCCCCTTTTTTCGGAACGCTGACGAAAACGTCAGGGATTTTATAACCTCGTTTTCGAGACCATCGGGAATCACAGCCTGTTGCTACCCCGTATCTTGCGCGTTTCCCAACAAAAGGAAAGGGGAAAGAACACATATAAAGGGATTGTTCAAAACCAGGTTAACTAGTCTAGAGCGAACAGTCAAAGAGAGTTAAAGAGTCAGAGTCTGGTCAGTGTGTCAGTCAGTCAGTCAGTAAGTTGAGGCTCATATTTCGGCAGTCGTGCCAGACGGTGCTTCGTCGGCAAGCTGAGCGACAACGGTCACTCAGCTGTTCAGATCGGGTTTCGCGACGATATCTCTTCCGTGTGCGACGCGACTTTGCGATTACGCGCGGCCTAACAGGCGAGTACGATAAGACACCGGACCGCGAAGTGTGACGTCCGAGACGGTGACAACGTATTCCGCAGTGCCCGACCCCTGCATCACGGCTCCGAGCGCCAGCAAGTCTTCCGCCCTTATAAGGACCCGTAATCCCGATCAAACCGACTGAAACCGAAACGAGCGTATCATTCATCTTCATCGCCATTGGTATGTTAAGACTTGTTTGTATCTTTCATTTTCATTTGGATTGTTAGAATATATGTTATTATTGTTATAACCGAGAGTGATTTCCTATTCCTCCCGTTCCAAATCCAAACCGCGTACTTCACCGATAAGTTTAGACAGGGCGTGCTAGCACCTTAGCTTTAGCACCTTAAAAGAGCCAGGACCCGAAATTATAAATAAAGTAACGACCGCAACGCGGGACGTAACACGCGCAAATACCCCAGATATACCATTATATTATTATATCCAATATAATCCTTTCTTTCTTTGTTGCAATAAAATGTTCACAGTTCGTTGTCCCATATACAGGGTGTCCGCGCGAACAGTTATTTCCTACACTATTTGAAATAAAAATTGAATGGCACAATGGGGCTAATTAACGGGCTATGACGAATATTTTTGACATTATTATTTTCAGAGATATGGAGGTCAAGTTTGGTGTTTTAAATGGAATTATATATTTTTTTTAGATCGCGTGATAGTGCGTTTCAAGACGAATTCAGTGATCTTTAATGTATAGACCCCTTTTCAAACAGTTTTCGAGATATTGCGCTTACAAATTTACCAATTTACGTGGCACTTGAGGCGCTAATAAGACCACCTCCGGTACTTCCTATGCGAGCAGGGTTTCTTACGTTGAAAATGAGTAAATTTGTAAACGCAATGTATCGAAAACTATTTGAAACAGGGTGAATGCATTAAGTATTACTGAATTCGCCTTGAAACGCACTATCAAGTGATCTAAAAAAAATATACAATACCATTTAAAAAATTAAACTTGATCTTGATATCTCTTAAAATAACAATGTTACAAAAAACCACCATGGCCCGTTAACTACTCAGTCCCCTTGTGCCATTCAATTTTCTATACTATATGCCAGTATATGCTATGGTCTTTTTTTCCGAAAGATGATGCCTGGGAGGTTGGCCTGCCTCGGCGCGTGGCCTAGCGGAGATCCAACGCGAGCTGCGTATTTCGTGCGACGTTGCACGGTCCCAATGCCATTGTGTGCCTCTTTCCATCCTCCGGCACTTCGGCACGTGAGCCTCTCGCTCAGACGCTCGGTAAACCAACTTCCCTCTTTACCCTCCGATTTCCACGTGTAGCGTTTAATAACCTACGTGTTAATTTAATCTCCTTTTAATATGTTGCTCAATATTTCGGTACAATGCATTCTTTTAAAAGAAATAAACTTTTTCTTATTCATGTATTTTAACTTTTCACGTGTGAAAACGTTCTGCGTCTCGTCAACATTCTCCGCCATTTCCAGACAATGGATGATTGACGGCCACCTGCCGAACGCAGTCCCCACTCCTTGAGATTGTAGGTAGGTCCTTCTCGAGAGGTTTGTAATACGTGTGATAGAGGAGACAGACGACCGTAGGCGAGGACTCACGTCGACGGTCGCACGTCATTGGCCAAGATGCGAGGAGTGAGAGAGACACAAAAACTCGGGCCTACCTCTCAGGCATCATCTTTCGAAAAACAGACCATAGTACTACATACCTACAACAGCTGACATGTGCGTCGGGAGTACGCTGAGCGGATACCTATACATGGATACAAAATATAGCATGCCATTTAAAAAAACGAAGTTGAGCTTCAAATTTCCGAAACGCCTCCACTTACAAAAAAAATATATGCATTACATAATGTATCCCTCCAAAGCATGCAACTATCTATAAAAAGTTTTTTCACACAATGCATACTTTAGAAGTTATTCAGAGTGAACAAAGTTGCGTGGACTACCCTGTATATCTATTATATTTTTCTTTTACAGAAATTTTACAGAACCTATCATTAAGAAAAATGTGTATTGTCTATTCTCCAACTAACCGGTTGTATCAAGAGTTTGTCCTCATCTGGTATTTATGAAAAAAAAAAAACAAAAAAAAAGACAGGTTCAAGTTCGGTATAAAAACGCCCTCCATCGCATATTTCTTGTATTTCGAAGAAGAATTATCATCCGACTAAGGTAACATAATTCCAGAAAGAATGAGGATGGAGATCCATAGACCGCCTGACGAGAACGTGAATATACCGCATCTATTATTGGCCGCAATCGGCAAAGAGACCTCCTCTTTCCTCCATTATTAATAGGACGATTGATCAACCTAATTCTTCGGAGATTCGCGCGAGCGCGGAATAACTGCGGACAGGAAAGAAATTCCAATAAGAGGGTGGAGACAGGCCCGTGAAAGAAATGAGCCCATTTTGATAATGGGTTCCTACATGGAAGCCAACGGCTGGCTGTAAAACTCTATAGGGATTTGGTGGGCCATCGCCGCCGTATCACCGGGAGAACTCTGCGGATGTATCCGCGCGTGTCTACGTCTACACAGGATATTGATACGTTCCCGTCGCTGTCTTCTTCCTGCTTTGAATTATCGGCTGTCGGATTCGAGGAAGAAGAATGATTTTCTTCAGCCATTATTCTTTTCGCGTCTGTGACATCTTACCGAACTTTTTCGTTTCACTTGTTTAGACGTCGGGAAATTGTAATGGGTGAACTGAAGATGTTTATGCAAATACTTATAATACGACGGATTTTTATGTAAAATTTGGTGTAGAGGTAGTACGTTGAAAAATATTTGATAGATATGTATATCTTTCCGAGGAATATTTGACTATATCGAAAGAATTCAAAAAGAGTTCTTAGACACTTGCGGCTGAGAGATAGATTTTCTTCAATATCTCAGAAACTATGCGGTTCAGAAAAAAATTGTTTATCTTTTGGTGACAAATTAAATTATATAGTTTTCTGATAATATCGAGTTGTTTAAAGATGGTATTAAATATTTATATTTTTGTATACACTGCGTGTCATAACGATGAACTCGTCTTATAATTTTCAATTCTTATGGTATTGTGGTTACGATAAAAACAAATCAAGTATGCCATGTCTGAAATCGTGTTGAGAAATAATGTTCATCCAGAAAAGGGTAGATTATATTCTATAGAAAAAAAATGGTTCGCTTTTAATTTAACCAAAAAATATAAGAATTAAAAATTTTAGAGTAGTTTTGTAGTTATACCACACAATGTATACAGTAGCGGCTAAAGTATAACAACTAGAGCGTAATAATTCTTTGAAACTTAATTTTTTAGCATTTTCTCTATTAATTAACCAAGAATATGGATTTCTTTAATATTTTGATTGCTACGTCACCCAAATATGGGTAACATGTCCATTGTAACGAGACTGGATTTATTTAAATACCGTTACAAAATTTTTGCGTAAAATTAATTTCGCAGTACAATTTAAAACAAGACGAACAACCTCCACGAAATAAACTCAAGTTTTTTAAGTCGATGGCCATAGTGATTGGTCCTGTTAATTTGAATGTCGCCATGTAACGTCACGCCAACCGGATTTTAGTCACCCAGAAAAAGGCACCATACAGCTCCAAAAAAGGCAAGGATCGCTCGTAGAAAATAAAATTTGACCATAAATTCTTTTTACGGCGAAGAGGAAGGTGTACTGTATTGTCCTAAAATAGGTGATCAGCTGTAAGTGTGATATTTTGCATTTTATACATATGTATAGTCTTAAACTGAAGTCCGATCCATTCCCAATTTGTCAGACATACTCAGTAGACGTTGCTTTATCATTCGAACTAGGATTTTACAAATAGCTGCTAAATTCACGTTTTGCGGTCAACAAAACCATCAGTTTTCTCTGCTAAAATCGAAGAAATTTCTTTAAAACCTTGCAATCTTTTTATTTTTCAATATTTTTCTATTATCCTAGTTCAGACGATAGCCACGACTCTACAGATTAAGAATATTATTGCTTTGTGTTTCGAATCACTACAGCGTCTTATATTATATAATGTCTGCTATCAAAACGGATATTTTTCATGGCGATCTCTTTACGGTGGAATTCCTATATCACGATAAATGAATATTTTTGCAGCTCAAAAATATTTTTATATTTCTAGAAGATGATAAAATAAACTTACTAACATGCAAAAGGGTATGCGTTAGACTTGTCCTCTTTTTAAACTCCTGAAAAAGTACATTTTTTCAACCGTCACACTAAGAGGACTCCCTAAACGAAATAAAGTGTGTCCAGTTGTGTCAAAGTTAAAAGTCATTTTTGTAAATATTAATAACCCTAATAAAATTTCGTTAATTAATATAGAAAATGCCGAAGAAATAGATTATCAAAGGATTATCACAAATTATTTACTACAAATTATTATTCCACATTTGCGTAAAGTTGTTAACGAGTTTCCATTTCTAATTCTGTCATAAAACTGTTAGTCATTATGATAAATACACTATAATAGGCGTGGGACAACAATATTAGGAATAGAATTATAGTATGTAGTATCCTTAATTAGTGTTCACAGCACTCGATGTAGTTATAGGAGCTTCAGCATTGAACATATTAACAAACACATATACAATGAATATGTGAAGGAAATAGGTGTATACGATAAATTTATCAGAAACCGTGCCTGCTGTAGGATTTATGGGATGATCATAACAAAAAATTAATAGAAATGACAATACCGGATAACAAAAGCGTACACATTTTACAAATTCTTTCTATATATCACTGTATTTATCTATTATCTATATTATCTGTATTTATCTAATTATCTATATGGTTCTAGTGATTTCATTAAATTTAACTATTCATATTTAAAATACAATCTTCAATGTTTAATTAAGTTTCATCTCTTGGTTATGTAAGTTTATTAAAGTCTTCTTGGTTTCGTTTTGGCTGTATCAGTAGTAAACTCACTGAAGTGAAATTAGTACAACTTTCTTTTAACGTTACAGAGGTTCTGTTCTCTGAGTACAGACGTCATCGCGATGAAGTAAGTATTCATAGTGTAAAACAAGAACACCTGTGTTCCAACCATGTTATCACCAAATGTTGTTATTGTAATACTGTTGAAAAAAAATATCTTCGGCATTTTATATGATCTTATCTTTTAAATCATCTACGTAGTGAAGGAGTCAAGTGAACCGTGAGGGCAGTGCCACTGTTGACAACTTGAGAAGTCGGCTTTTCTCAGTGCTACCATATTTTAACAAACATGGGGCACTAAATATCTATCGGCTGAAAATTGTACATGGTTTTCCGTTAATTATACTTTTAGGTCTCCTTATTCTTAGTCACCCCTTCTATTACTCTTAAAACATAATCACATATTTCTTACCGCCAGTATATCTTTAAAATTCATTATAGCAGAACCTCGAATGTCAGAACTAATAGGGAAACAAAAGTGTTCGGATAACAGATCGATAACTTTTATCGCATGAAACTTCATATACTTTAAGCATAATACATAATACAAATAAAAAAAGGACTCGTTGCATAAAAGTGTAAGTTTCTCTTCGTCTTCTTTTACCCACTGAATTGCATTCATTTTTTAACACACGTAATTCTGTAGAATTGCATTCCCTGTGTGCTTCGAACCACCTCGAAACAGTTTCGAAGGTATGATAGCGGAACTGTTACCCGCCTCGAATGTAATTTTAATACGGAACGAATGAAAGAAAAATTGTTTTCTTACATAGGAGATCTGTCGATTCATTGCCTTAAACGATTTCGTGAATATAACTATATCTTCGAATAGAAACTTGTCTTTCCACCAGCTAAAAAAACGCGATTCGTCAGCCAGACAGAACGAGGATAACCCTTTTCACTTAGCGGCGGGTGTCGTTAGCACTCATTCCCGAGGAGAGACGAAATAAGACCTGGCTGCCGGAATGTCGTTGTGGTTTACGTCGAACCTGGTGTCTGCCAGAAAGGTTAATTTTAACGAATTCAACGAGGCGAGAGAGGTCGGAGTTTAACAGGATAAGCTAATTGTGGGGTATTGGCTAAGAAGTCGAGGAGAAATGAGAATGAGGGTTCCGGAGAAAGAGAGATCGACCGGAGAATGACGGAGAACGAGAAAAAGGCAGAGTGGGAGGGAAGAGGGTCCTTTCGCTGGGTGCAAGTCGAGGATCGTTAGTAGCCGGTAGGCGAGCGGAATCACAATGCAGCTTCTTATCAAAGATCCGAGCTTCTAAATACACGTGTCTAGTTTGTTTTCTGGGAGTCAGACTTTGATCCTCCTAGCAACAAATACCGGCGAAAGGGTGTCTGTCTGTTGCGTTAACCTTGCTGTCTGAATGATGACTGAAGTGAAGAATTACAATGTTGTATAATTAATTGAAAAATCAAGCGATAGGTCGTGAAATTATAATGCAATTGCTTGTCCAATTTTTGTCCTTGTAGCACCAAGTGGTAATAAACAATAGTCCTCACTGGATTCACCAAAATTAATACTATTTAAATATTCTGGATGATGATCGATTTAAAGGTGTATAATATAATATCTTATGATTCATTGAGAAAGTAATCGATATGTGATCGGGAACAGAATACGTTTGCTTTCTGATCAGAGATGTGAACTTGTAACAACGAGTTTCTAGTTTGTTTTCTGGAAGGTGTACATCAATCGTTTTAGTATTAAATAGTGACGAAATGATGGAATATCGTTCGGTTCGTGAAAATTAATCTTTTAGCTACGGTGGAGCTGCCCAAAAAGTGTTATCGCTGTAGTGCAATTCTAGCCATAAGTATGCACCTTTCGCGGATATAGTATACTTACACAAATTATTGTTATTGATCGTTGTGATAAGAAGGGTGAAATATTTGTTTGTTTGTTTCATACAGTGAACTAATAAATATGATTATCGGCGTTGGCTATCCAGCATCTTATAATAAAATGTATAGAAGGGAGCCATTATAGTGGCGTTTAGCCTAAATGACGTCACGAGAAGTTACTATAACGGCGCGTAGTAGTTAGTAGATTAATTTTATTCAAGTATTCTCAATGATTACTCCATCAAAAAACTACGA
Source organism: Dufourea novaeangliae (assembly GCF_001272555.1). NCBI lineage: Eukaryota > Metazoa > Arthropoda > Insecta > Hymenoptera > Halictidae > Dufourea > Dufourea novaeangliae. Next base: position 255,712 of record NW_015374124.1, on the reverse strand, counting down.
CGTCCCGCGATCGCATGACCATTACAGGATGCGGCTGAATTCATGACACAACCGGATATAGGATGATTTATCGTGGGCAGTAAATTGAAAACAGGAAATGAAATTTTGTTTACACGAAGCATCATTTCTAAGAAAATTAAGTCTAAATGTTCCCAAGCTACGCGTGGTATTGAGTAGAACTTGACTGACGTGCCTACTCAATACTTGTTTTCTCTGCTTATAGTATATATAGGGAGCGGTCGAAAGAACAAAAATAAATCGAAAATGTAGAATGAAACTTGTTTGTGTCATGCTTTGTTGTCGAGATAATCGAATTTGAAAATCTGCTGTATACGCGTGCAATTGAATGTGACTGGCTACCGCGTCTGTGCATTGCCTTCTGTTTCTACTTATTGCCATCAGAAATATACGCGTTTTAAATGGTATTGTCAAATCCAACTTTCTCACAAACTGAGCCACGAATGAGAAAATTTTCTTCTACACTTTTTAGTTCGTTTTGCATAAGAAATCACCTTCAAGTTTCTGAAGCTATCTTTTTCGACAATAAAGCCCCCTAGAAAGAATCTTTATTTTACAAAAAGTCACACAATTAATAGTCTGATGTGAAGGAATTATATAAATATTTGAAGCTATAAACGAAGCATGTATATTGATATTAACAATATACAACAAAGAAACAATTCCATTTTTTATTAAGTTAATACCTTTGATAAGCTTCGTTCCAACTTCAACAGCATCGTACGAGCGTTAGTTTAGTGCTATGAATTTAGTTAAATCTGAGAACAGAACTTCTTTGCAAAGCTGTACTTTGGATTACCTGCTAACCATACCTATCAATGGACCGACAATTGATTTGTTGCAACTAGAAAGTGCAACATATGTATATGTAAGTGGTATTTTTCAAGTAAATCGCGACATACTAAAGGCTATGTAAGTAATAATAATTAAAAATGTATCTTTACTATAAATAAATACTGCAATAAATTATATATAAAAAAAATGTTGATGTCTTTTGCGTGAGCGAGGAATAACGAAATTAAACTATACATAATATTTTACATCGAATAAATATTAAAATATATAGAAATGACGAATTTTAGTAAAAACACTTTCTGTAAAGCCGTAGAGCTTTCTAAGAATGTCATATTAAGTTGCAGTTGCAGTTGTTATTAATTAAATGAAAGAACAATACTTATCTTAAAATTAAAATAAAAGATTTAGCTGTCAATTTTTCAAACAGTCTGCACAGCTGTGGTTGCTCAAGATTATTAACTACATTTTAAAAATATCTACTTAATCGTCGACATACCACAATCAATTACTGTGTGCGTTGCAAGTGTGTAAATTCAAAATTTATAACTTTTATCGATGGCAAATTAAATTAGTCGGTCCTTTTCATTACGAATACCATACGAATGAAATATATGTAAACTGCAAGATTTTATAAAACGTTGCGAAATATACAGATTCAAATACCTACACAACCGTACCATTATTTTTCATTCTCAAGATGAGTTTAATACAAGGCATAACCACATATCACACCTCTGCTACAAAAGTGATGCTATCGAAAAACATTAGTTTCTAAAAAAATGCCTGAGGCTGTCACAAATTGCAGTCACACTGCGAACATTAAGAGTGATATAACTACTCTCTATTGATGATTGATTGGACAGTGTTTCTTCAATATTCTCATAGTGATGACTCGAAGAACACGTTTTTCGAGTTGTGTCACTATTGTCGCAAGGGTGCGGTATGTTTGAAAAATCCTGTAATACCCGTGATTACCCAAGATTATTCATAGTATTTTAACCTTCTCGAAACATCTTCTAATCCTCCGGAGCGACCGTTATCAATTCTAGAAATTCATCGATAAGTCTTCGCTAGAATCCGACGCCGATAATGGGAAGACCCGGAGTGGAGGCCGACTTATTTATCCAGATAAATAATAGGAAATAAAAACGGCCGGTGCCTCGGGACAGGATGTACCGTGGAGCCGAGCCGTGGTAACAAATGTCCACCACTCGATCTAAATTGAGTTACCTCTGTATGGAAGAGAACGCTCCCCCCGCCCCCCGCCGCCCACGTCTCTCCGTCAACCCCTCGTTTCCTCCTTGGACCCTCGGGCCACTATCCCTCTCGTAGAACCGGGATATCGCTCGCGAGAGATTCGAGCTGGGACAACGGCCATATTGCTGGTTTTCTTTTTTCCAACTCCTCGTAGGAGGGTCGGATAGATCTTTCTTAGCGGACTTAATCTAAGCCTCGAGTATAAAGCGACGATCGGGGAGACTCGTTTACTCGACATTTTTTTCTAGTCCGGTTACCTTTGTTCACGCCTGCCGAGAGAGTGCCGAACGCATTCAGAGGTACTGGTTACGATGGTATTCACGATAATAATGGGCAGGTGGCACTTGACCCCCCCCCCCCGACTGATAACCTGGCTACATCCATAACGAAAAGTGTATTAATTGGATTTCGCGAATTTCCCTTCCCGAAAAATGAATTCATGTTATCGAGATACTGTAAAGATTTCATGAGAGTTTGAAACTCGGATCCGTTTCAAAACTTTTACGGTGCACCGTGAATCATTTCAGCACCGTACAAATTTATTGTTTGCCCAAACCCCGATCATCGGCAATAAAAATATATATGTGCGTGGGGGGTAGGGGGGGGGAGGGGTGTGTGTAAATTATGAGCTTGGCACGTTTCACAACCTCTCCTCCCCAGTGGTGGAGTTGACGTAGAAACTCTAACGAGAATCTTCTTATCTAACTCTCATCCAGTCTTTACTGTAGTTGGAAATGAGAATAAAGAATAAACTGTTGTCTGATGTATTGACTGTATTTAATACACGTACAGAATATCTGAGGTCTCACTTACAACGACGATTATTAATAGTTACATTTTAACTGTTAAATAGTTAAAAAAAAACAGGTTTTGAAGTGCAACGTAGGATCTTGGCAGTGTCTGATTACCCCAAGTTGTCCGTATCCTAACGATGTTAAGAGTATCCCTAGAGACTAGAATGCCCTCTCAAGAGGGTTCTTATTCCTTCAAGATATTAAAATACATCTTGTTCTTTAAGGGCTAAGAACATAACTGTTTAGCTACTATGCGCCACTCAAGTAATTTCCTGAGGAGTGATTGTTTAGGACGAAACGCTACTATAGTAGCTCTTTTCTGCAGAGGGTATACAAAAATTATATGTCGTGGCTTACAGAGGTGAATCTACACCTTTGGATTGATGGACATTTGTGAAAAAAACTTTGCCGCAAAATTTTCTATAATATTGAAAATAACGTTGAATTTTTGTTTTACCTTAACATGTTCTCTTCGTCAAGAAGAAAAAAGTTCCATAGGAGCCATATGCCACAAACAAATAGTTTTCAAGATATAAATAGATAAAGTCTCAGGGTTACTCTGCATCTAGCTGCGTAGCTGGAGCACGGTATACTGGTGTATGTCCGTACACAAACGGTCCCGTGCTTCAGGTCTGTATTCGGGCGATGCACCTTGCACGGTTTTCTGTCTCTTTAAACATCGTTTGTGTAGGGACACACATACTACTAAACCATGCCTAAGTTACACGGCTAGATGCAAAGTGTGATAGGTTCTAGTCTATACGTATAACTTTACAAGTTTACACCGTTAAATTGTTGCTTTATCAACTTATATCTTGAAAACTATTTGTTTGCGACATCTGGCTTCTTTTGCACCTTTTATCTTCTTAACGAATAGAACATGTTGATGTAAACATAAATTTAATATTAATGTTTAAGGTTATAAACAATTTGCGACAAGTTTTTATTACAAAGGGCCACCTATACAGGACTGTAGATTCACCCCCTTTAATCACGACCCCAGTCATGCCAAGCCTTTCCTTAGAACTTACCAGTCTTTTGTTAGAACAATAACTGATCTAGGTTTCCTAGAATGTGGATCTTGAATATCGTGTTTTCTTAGAATTTCCAGCTATTAGGCTACTGGCCCTAGGTTAGGCACCTTTAAACATTTCATAAATTCCGTGGAACCAAAAACTGGAACATGCATGAATATTTTGCTGCTTTATACACATGTATACTAGTGTATATCAAGATCCGTGAACAGTGACAGTATTGTTCGAGTGTTAGTTTTGATTTAGAAGAACTGAATTCCTGGCGTTGAGGGACAGTTTGATTTCGTAAAGTCGTGTCGCTACGTAAAAGAAGATAACGAAACCGATATCATATTCAAGATTGCAAGGAACATTGTCATTCGGTGAGACAACACCATCAATCACATTGTTTTCTGTCTTACTTTAAACAAGTAATGGAGTAATGATTGTTTAAGAAAAATTAGAAATGAATGACAAGGAGTGTATCCTAAGTATTCGCTTTCGATTGCTTTGGTTTTCGGATATGTGTTAGCGGACCGAAAAATAAGACATACGTAATTGATTATATCGGCATGTTTTCATATTTAGGGATTGAAACCACCCTCAGTTTCGACCCGGGCGTACTATCTGAAAAAGGAGAGGGGATATACGAAAACTTCCAATAGGCAAGTTTCATTATGTTTTTATGTACAATTAATATGGTGCTAACAAATGATTAAAAATACAATTTATTTATGACAAACAAATTGTTTATAACTTTATTTTACAACTTACTGAAACTTACATAATGACAAAAAGTGACGAACATTTCATTCCAAAGTCATTGGTATATTTGTTTTTGAAATTGCCTGGAACAGTTTCTGTAGTGTATGTACAGTCTCCTTCTCCTTATATACTCTTTATGTGTGTGTGTGTGTGTGTGTGTGTGTGTGCGTGTGTGTGCGCGTGCGCGTGTGCGTGTGCGTGCGCGTGTGTGTGTGAGTGCGTGTGTATTGTATGGGGATGCGGAGTGTATGAGGGGGCAAACGGTAACCTGTCTCCTCGTCAATACTTCAGTCAAAATATAGCCTTCGAAAAGTAAACAGTGTCTTATTTCATACCATCAATATATTACAGTATCGGAGTTTTTTTTACTATTTATAACCCGTACGTACGCCCGCTGTTTCAGCTTCCGATTGCTTTGGTTGTCGGAGAATATATTGTTATCCCTTGACTTCGAGAATCGATTTGTGGATCGGTCAGTAGTTTCGCTGACAACCGCCAGTATTTAAAAAGAGAGTCTTTGATATGACATGAAAGAGAACGGATGTATTATATTTGACTTGAACATAATTGTATATAATTAACGTTGAACAGTTGTACAGTATTAAATAAACGTTGTGTTGTGTTACATTTAATAATAAAATACTGTTATGTCGTGTGGTAAACTGCCACGGCATAACAATATTATCGAAGGCTTTGTGGTTCATATCATACCAGAGAACTTCTGAAATGATATTATTTGCATTCATAGCAATAATTGTGAAATTGTTCTTCGATATTTTATCAGGTAACTACATAGGTCTGAGTTTCTTATGTTCATTTCAAATCAAATTTGCCCAGCTCTTATTCATATTTGTCACAAAAGTGGTATTCATGGAAAATACGTGTTAAACAAAATACTTTTTTACACCAAGGGCATGTAACTATCGGTGCAAATTCCATTTCTGTATTCTGTTCCAAAGTGAAACCTACAGGATTTACAAAATTTTCTAACTTATACGTCCTAACGAACATATACGGTATACGTGACTTCATTAAAATCTGGGAAACTCACTACTGGCAATGTATACTTTGAGATTACCTTAATTAAAGAATCTGTTATAAATAATTAAAATCGGCTATGTGTAGTCACTGTGGATTTCATGTTAATATTGCAGCTCATTTCAAAACCTGGTTGGAAGAGTTTCTTTTTTCTAACACCAAAACAAATTTGTTGTTGCTACACTCTTGGAGTGGACATCGTGAATAAGATATACATAATGCTAAACAAGTGTTAAAAAAATATATAATTAAGAGGATACTAACAGGTACCACAATCAATTGTCTCCACCAAGATACAAAAGTCTATTCCAGTATTTTTGGTATAACAGAGAATACACAGAAAAAAAGTTAGGAGATTTTGTAAATCGTGTAGATTTTGCTTTCGAACAGAATACAAAAAATAAATGTGCGCTTTGTGATGAAACATTGATAGTTAGATGCTCTTGGTGTAAAAAGCATTTTTTTTAACACATATTTTTCATGAATATCACTTTTGTGACAAATGTGAATCAGAGCTGGGCAAATTTTATTTGAAATGAACATAAGAAACTCAGACCTAGTCACCTGATAAAATATCGAAGAAGAATTTCACAAGTATTGCTAAGAATAATAACATCTTATTTGAAATAATATTTCAAATAATATCATTTCAGAAGTGCTCAGGTGTGATATGAACCAGAAAGCCTTCGATAATCCGAAAATCAATGCAATAGGAAGCTGAAACAGCGAGCGTGCACACGGGATATAAATAATAAAAAACTGCGAAATGTAGGAGGCAATTTCAAAAACAAATATACCAATGAATTTAGAATGAAATGTTTGTTACTTTTTGTCATTATGTAAATTTTAATAAGTTCTCAAATATAGTTATAAAAACTTTTTTTGTTATAAACAAATTGTGCTTTACAAAATTTGTTTACACCATATTATTGTACATAAAGAACCATGAGACTTGCCCATTAGAAAATTTCGTGTATCTCCTGTAGCATTTGATATAGTACTTCTGGATCGGAACTTTGAGGGGTGGTTTCACTCCCTAAATAGTATATAAATGGACCGATACAAAAAAAATACGTATCTCTTATGTTTCGGTCCTTTAAAACATATCCGAAAACTAAAATCACTCGGACGCCTGGGATAGACTCTTTGTGCGAGATAGAATGCAGCTCCAGAAAGGAATGTCCAGTAGATATATGTACTGATGTCTAATGGTACCTACACATTTTTTACATTTAAAATGAATATTTACTTATTAGTTTATGGAGTTAATCACTTTGGCAAATGAACGGCTTAAATATCCTTGGACTATACCCTGATAGTTTAAACTGTTGAGAATTCTATCTTTTCTTACATAATATTTTGGGAACTAGGCCTTTCTTCAGAGGAGTAAGCTGCTAGTTTAGCTGCTTTATCAGCACCTTCATTGCCTTTGATGCCCACATGCGACGGTATCCAATGTATTGTTACAAATTTTCCCTATATTGTTGCCGTATGATACCGTTCTTGGATTTCCTGAATTAGTGAATTTGAAGATGTCAGAATCAGATCAGAAAAAATGTTATACTCTTTAAAAGGTGATCTATTAATAAATTCCACTGCCTAGTTTAGTGCTAGTAATTCACTATAGAAAACTGAAAATATGTCATTCAATCGAACGTAAGTGGTATTAGTGGGTGTTATTACAGAACAGCCTGTGCATTTCTCTGTTTTAGATCCGTTTGTATACATATGTATGTGTTACATGAGTCGGGATTTTTGTTAACGACCTCGGGATGGAGGGATTGGAGGGTAGTTGGGTTCGTTAGATCTTTAGGGTACTGCTCAAATTGCAAGGAATCAATTACTGGGAAATTGTGGGGTTTCCTTTAATAAGTAGATGGGATGATGATATGGAATTTCTTTAATATTTGATTTAGGATATAGTATAGCGGTTTATGTGAATGGGGATGAGAGTTGTATTATAATACTTGAAATTCTTGGTAGAGACGGTATTGGTGTAGACCGGACTTTTTAGAGATGTACCTACAGTCGCGGTAAAATTTAAGGTAAGCAAGTGTCTTCTATCTTCTAGGGACATTTCACCTGATTCTAGTAGTACCTTAATTATGGGGCTTCTATGAAATGCATCTATTCCAAGTTTCACTGCTGTATTGTTTATTGGGTTTATGTGTTCCGATACTGATTTTTTTGCTGATCCATAGTCAAGTTTGGCACGAACAATGGATTTATAGGTGTTTAGCCATCAACAGCACTCCATTTAGCAGACGCAAAGGATTTAAGTATCGATAAACGTCTTTTGCATTCGTCTTTTAAGAGTTTTATATGTAGTTTCCAGGAGCATTTATCATCAAAGTGTAAGCCTAGTAGTTTACTTTTGTTCACAATTGTGATCAGGGAGTCATTAATGTATAGTTTCGGAGCAATTTGAAGATCTTTATTTCTATTGAAAATTATTATGACTATTTTTGACTTCGGATATTTTAAATCCTGTATTTTTAGTCCATCTTATTAAGTTGCTTAGGCTTTACTGTAATAGGGACACTGTTGATGTAGGATTTTTGCCAGAACAGAAGAGAGTAAGGTCATCTGCAAAGAGAAGGAATTTGACTGGATATATTACGGTGGTTATTATTTCGTTGATATCAATTAAAAACAGTGTTCCGTTAAGTACTGAGTCTTGTGGTAGTCCGTTACTCAGCACGAATTCTGTAGACATTACACCATTGGTTCTAACTTCTAATTTTTTGTTCATCTAATTTTTATTTTATGTAATATGTCGATTACTCGTACTTTCCATACCGTATCGTATGCTTTTTCCAGATCTATGGAAACTGTTATTAGGTGCGATCTTTTCACGAAGGCTTTACAAATCTCGGAGTGAAAATTTACAAGATGGTCCATGGTAGATCTGAATTGTTTAAAGCCTGACTGTTGTTCAACGAAGAAATTATTTTTTTCAAGGATCCATCGTAGTCCTTTATTAACAAATTTTTCAAACGCTTTGCAAAGGGCGTTTGTTAAGGAGATAGATTTATAGTTGTCAGGTGATTGTTTATTTTTACCTGGTTTAAGTATAGGTATTACTATAGCTTTTCTCCATTTGTTTGGAAAGGTTTTTGTGTTCCAGATGTTGTTATATAGTTTTAATAAATATTCAAGTGCTATTTCCGGTAAATGAGCTAGGAATGAGTTCGGGATATTATCAGGGCATGGACTAGTATTTCTGTAGTTGGGTAATACATTTTTAAGTTCAAACATAGATATTTCTGTATTAAAAGAGTCGTCAGTATCATGGAAGATTTGTCCTTTTATAGCATTATTAATCGAGGACTTTTTTTTTTAATGTATTCTTGGTCAAGGTTTGAGTCACTAGAATTTTCTGCTTTAGCTGCTATAGTGTATTGGCGATATCAGTCGGGTTAGTTATGTAGCGACCTGGTCACCACCATTCCCCGTGTTTTAGGTAATATGCGTAAGCGACGATTTACCGGGTTTTTCCGGAAGGTCCTGCTCGGGGCTGGTTTTTGTCGATGTACCCATCTGGCAACCAGACTCGTGCAGGCCTACAGTTTTAACATTAAGGGTGAAAGTCAACGAAGGTTGTGACCATTTTTGTCAGGTCATTTTTCCGAGGTTGTTCCCCAAGGTTTTCGGTCTTGGGGGGCATTCTAGAAGAACTCACCGAAGCGTTCACTTCATACCGCCGCGTCAGCGCACAATTTCTAGTATAACTTGTATACGGGTTAATTATATATTGAGTGTTTATATATATATATAAATATATTATATATATATATTTATATATATATATCTCGCGATATCATTTGTGTAACGTTCGCGTCCTAATATTAAACGAGTGTGGACAAATATTGACTACAATTATTATACCTGTTGTCCCCTCAGTTGTAATACTATTTTGATTATCGATAAGGTTGTTGATATTAAAACGTAGTGGTGTTCCTCCTATTTGGAGTGTGTATCGTGATGGAACTTACGTATCTTTTCGACGATTCTCTTTTGCTTTCTTTTATTACTTTCCGTGATTTCGCTCTGTATTTTCTATAGATAGTTTACTTCGTTTTCGATTGTAGGGTGCGTGCGGAATTTACAAAAGACATGTTTGTAAGTTTCTACTGTTTCCAAACATTCATTATTCTACCAAGGTACATTTCTATTTTTTAGGGTGTTAAAGGAAGTTTTGGTTTTAGGAATTGTCTGGTTCAAACATTCTACAATTATGTTTGTGAATTTTTCTAAAAAAACTAGTTCATCAACTTTGTTATTATCTTCTTTTAATGGGTCCTTTAGATTTTGACTATTCTTTATTATTTCGGAGCTATAAACTGTGTCCAATTTGCTTTTTATAGTATCCATTTGTCATGTGTTAGTCGGTTTGGGGTTTGAGTTTGATTATAGTGAGTGATATGAGATGAAAAGGAGATAGAAAAATGGTCACTATCATACAATTCAGGAAGGGATTACCACTCCCATAAATGTACAATATTGCTGAAACATAAACATAGATCAATAGCACTTAGAAGTTCATTTGCGATATTAAAATGTGTAGGTGTACCAGAGTTCAAAAGGACGATATCAGAATTATCAATTAGGTTCTCAATTAGTTCACCTTTACCACTTGCTCTGGATGAGGTAGTTCGGTTTTTATAACATGCTGTACAAGCTTTAACATTTTTAACATAAGTGTCTTGAAATTGGTTTCTTGCAAACATATTATGCTCGGGATTTTCCTTATGAATTAACATCATTAAGTTTTCAAATCTTTGTGTCACCCCGTTAATATTCCACTGTAATATAGAAGTATTCATGGTTGAGAGTTGAGTGTACGTTCAGATTTTAATTTTAATAAAGATTTCGTAAAATTGTCACTATCCGTTTCCGAGGCCCAAGACGGTGAGGGGTAACGTGGGGTCGCTCTTGGTTCTTCACATTCAGTGTCTGTTCGTTCTTCTTATAGTTTCTTGGTCAGTCAGTGTAATCTGTTTTTTATACTTCTTTCTTTCAAACGCGAATATATTTCTTTCATCATATTTATTAATAAGTTTCTATCAGGTGTGTAATCCTTTGCCGATGTCTCTTTTCCATGCCGAAGGAGTTTTCAAGAAAACTTCTGAATTGTTCATAGTTTAATACGAAGTTGTTATTTACGTTATTCAAAGCAGTTTTAACAGGTTCAAGCATATCTTCAATGTTACTGATTGTTCTTGATAGTGATTGCCTACGTTTCGGTTTCTTCTTTTGTATAGTACGATCTGGTTTATGACTGGTAGTATGTTCTTTTAAGTACGGAGATGATTCTGTCTCAATGACTTGAATAATATCTAAATTGTCTTCTGTGGTTGTAGAGTGCGGCCTTTTTCCACCGTTACATATGGCTGAGTATTGGTCACAGTGTTGATGGTTTTTAGGGGGTTAATGACCGTCAGTTCATTGGAGTTAATATTATCGTTTAGATCAGCGGTGGGCAAAGTTGGCTCCCGGAAGCTAAAACTTGTTCTCACCACCAGCCACCGTTACCATGGAGTGACAGAGACAAGAGTCCGTTCTTTGTTTCCTTCTTTGTTTCTACGAAGGCACACGGTGCGAAAGAAAGGTTGGAAGGGGAAACAGGCGCGTGAGGTGCCCCTACGCTGCCCAGCGCTGGTTTAGATGGTCGAGATGTTTGTCCTTCTTACTTCATTGTTAATATTACACTGCGCCGCAACGTCGCCTTCTTCTTTAAATATGAAACACGATACTTCGTCCGTAAAGCAAAATATTCGGTATTCAGTGCCATCATAATTAACTAGGAAGGAGTTGCGAATTTTTTAGATGTCATTTGGGTTTACGTGAATTTGTCTGCGAAAGCTAAATTCTGGGTCTTGGATACCTGCGCTAAGGTAGGACAATTTGGAAGTCGTTCTGACATTGTTGTCAGTAAATAGTTTCTCAATACATTCTTGGGGGATTGATCGGAATACATTGGAGAGATTTATTATTCTTTCAGATGGAACAATAAGAGGTCTGACTTCTACATTGGTATGTAATGTGTGTAATAGGCCCGATTATTTTACCTATTGTAACAGCGTAATCTATAATTGAGACTCCATCGATCGCATCTACTATCACTCCTTGATCTTTGGTCGGGTATGTGTTGTTTTGCGTCGCGGAGGCATATGTTTGCTTGTTGATATCTATAGTAGTGGTGCTTTTCCTTTCGGTAGTCTGATTGTGGGCGTTCGAGATCAGATCCCTGTACTCAGAAATCTCTGTTTGGTGGTTTTCACCATTGTTCATAAATTATTCAGGTTTATCACTAGTTGAATTTTCTTCACAGGATATGTTAGGCACGGCTATGGCACTACACACGACACCCAACTCGGCGGGACTCGCGAGGATGCGATGTAAACACACGTGCGATGTTTGGTTGATTACTCAGACAGGAATCGAACGCATATTTGAACGAATATATTCAAAAAAGCAGTACCTATGCCTTTCATCTAAAAAAAAAACCATAGAAATTTTTCTCGGCAATCATAGATCAAAACACAAATTACATTACAATTGTCAGTGGGTTTTTTAAAAATTGTAATAAACTTGGCTGCAATATATCCATAAAAATGTATTTTTTACATTCCCAACTGGACTGTTTTCCTCAAAATCTCGGTGACGTCAGTGACAAGTATGGAGAACGTTTCCACCAAGATATATCCAAAATGGAAAAACAGTACCAAGGAAAGAACATGGCCGCAATGCTTGCAGACTATCGCTGGACACTTATGAACAACAATAAAGATACTGCGTACAAACGTTGAGCAAGACGAAAACACTTTTAAATTTGTTCACGTGAAAATTTGTTTCGCTAATCGAAATTAATCAAAAAGTTTATAATTGCGTGATTAGTATTCAAGAATATATGAAAAAAAATCAAACATACATATGGCAAGTGGGTGCCCATTGGACGATACTATTGGTGTCGATTACATGTACCTACGGTACTGAAGAGTCCAGGTAAGCGAACAACGGCCACGTGGCGGTAAAACGCCGCGCACGCGTTCCCGACGGATATCTTCTCGACCTGTTCGAATTAAAAACCGTTCCGACACTTTTTCTAGATGGTTTCTTCTTCAGAAATGTCTACAGAATCCGATTCTGTGTAGCAAATTCGTGCTAGGTAAACAACTTGTAAAAACGCAAAAATAATACATAGAAAATACGCGCATCGGCTCTTTTTAAAATTTTCACGGTTATTTCCAACTATTAAGAATTACACAATTTAATAACTAACTATACTGCTGTATACAGGGCACTCTCGTCTATTTTTCAAGATTAAATTTAACTTACTAGCATTTTTAGTTTTCACGTAATACGCCATTTTTGGCAAAAATCGGGTGTTTTTATAAAAGCTCATGTTTTTCAAAAACTGAGGGATATTAAAAAATTCTGCTTCCGGATTCGTGATCTGGACGAGGAACTCTATAAGGATCTCTCAATAGATATTGCAGATCAGAAAAAAAGTTTAAATTTGTTGGGCAGTGTAATTATGCGACATGTACTCTGAATATCTTTCTGTTGGGATCTGGAATTTTTCGGTGACCAACGCAAAAATTATCAAAAGAACATCTGCTCCAGGCAGTAAAGCGTAGGATTCAACAAGCGTGCGTGTTCACGTCACGTAAATTTTTGTTCTGGCACGGAATTAACGCTTGTATGGGGAGAGGGGGGGGGGACACAGAGAAATAGCCGAGAATGAGGATGAGGATGAAGGCGACGGACATGAGTTACACGAGCATAATAATCATTACCAGCCGCAAATGTCCGCAGCTCTAGATCCACCGTCCGCTCGCTATACAGAGGTTACGACAACAGGCAGAGAGGGAGAAAGAGAGGTTGCATATTTGCCAAGAATTAATGCAACCGCGAAATGTTGACGCTGTTTACGATCAGCTCGATACGTTCCACCACCTCCCAGTTACACGTAAACCGGGTACTGCCTGTGTTATTGCAGGCCACAATTAATTTCATGCCTGCTTACTTTGAAATTGTAATCGAGAACTGCTTTAAAAGTCGTTCCGTTTTACAACCTCGAAAGTCATCCGTTCGACATCCATTCCATTTCTGTATGTATGAGATCCACCGTGCTGCATATTTATTCATCTGTGTTGAATTTCTTTTGCTTCTGAATTCTTTCCAAAAATTTGTTTAGTTTATGCATTTGACAAGATGCTCAGTATATTCTGTACATTTTGTATGCGCTTATACTGTAGTTACTGTTCACCATTTATTTGTGGAAAAATATAATTTAATACAGTAGAAAATAATACTACGTATAAACAACAGACCTACAATACAATAGAATGTAATAAAACAATAATTAATTCGTTCTCTATTTATTTCCCTTGATGTTTGCATTTGTTGTCATATTTGTGTGTACTAACTATAAATATACATATTTTAGTAACATTTGTTTCCTACGGACTAATATTTCACTAAGTTGCATTTTTTAACGACGGTGTATGTAAATAGTTTGACAGCCATGCTACCTAGAAATGAAGGCAATGTCGAATGAGCGATTTACGAGGCACGAATAGGAGTAATTGTTGTAGTAGTATTCATGTTAAGTGATTGACCTAAATGCTGTCGAAAATTTATTTCGTGACATCTGTATCGTAAAACATGTTTACTTAAATTTATGTTGCTAAAAATAAAAATAACAAGGAAATGTTAAATGGAAACTTATTTCCTATCTTAATGATATTATTAAAAAGCAAAATTAACAAAACTTTACGTTAATGATTATTGGAGGTCTTACATCGTTTTGTCCTGTAAGATATCTTACAGATGCAAAGATATAGAAAAAAATAGTCTCCATGATCGTTCAGACAATTATTCAAATTACATTCACCAAATCGAAAACATTATTTCGAAAATTAACTAAACGCTTACGTTAACCTCTTCTCACATTGAAATTATGAATTCTCCGCCAGTGTGTTTCTTACCTAACCACGGTACCATCAAAAACCTCCCTCATCCCATGAATCTTCCTTTATGGCGATTTCTCTCTCGGTAACGTTAAAGGATCAAACGGTTGTCTTCGGCCACGCGATATTTCTCCGTGTACAATGGAGAGCGTATGGGGGTGAGGGCCAAGCACGGGGTATGGAAGGGGTAGGGGGCTCAATTCTCAAAAAGTTCGCTCCCGAAGACCGGAAGGCACTCGATGGGAAAGGGCCGAGAACAGAAAAGGGGCAGCCTCATTGTTTCCGCGGTGTAAAAGGTAGGCTAACAGCTAACAGTCCTGGTGGCATAGGAAGCAGCAAGTACGAGGATGATGGGAGAGGGTAGGGAGGAAGGTGGAAAAAAGGAGGGTGGCAAGGGAGGGGGAGGGGGAGGGTGAAATGCGGAAGGGGCCTCGAGCGATTCAGGGTGTTCTGCAAGTGTAAATGCCAAGTGAACAGTTCGAGTGAACAGCCCTTCAGTACTCGCGGTGGCTCTCGACCTTTATAATCCGAGCATAATTACTGGGCGGGCAGTATAGCGCCTCCTCCGCGCGTTCCGTACCACCGCCATCCTCCTCCACCTACCATCAGCAGAACCCACCAGCCGCTGCCATACACGAGAGATTAATTGTTATTAATTATTTTCCCGCGGCGGGTAATTGCGTCATCGCCGCCGGCAGCGGTGCTAGCCGACGGTAACTAGCAACGACGTCGGCTTCGCCGTTTAACAATGAAGCCGACCGCGTCCTTTTCAGGCCTGGCCGGAAGCGGACGCTTGAAAACTGCAACCCGTACCAGCCTGCATGCTCCCTACGCCATGCACTTCCGGTTAGATTCTTTCAACCGGTGCACTCCTCTCGACCCACCGACAGTTCAACCCCTCGTTCAACGTCGCTCGTTTTTCACCTTATTCTCTCTTTTGACCGTTAACTGCTTCATCTACCGTGAAATCTTATTCGGGGGAGAGTTTCGTGACTCGATGCGGCTTGCGATATCCTTACCAATTTTATAGTATTAGGCTGGTGCGTACGAAATGTCGTTTTTCCGGGGTTTCGAATTTGCCGGCCCAAAAACCTCCGTTAATCCTCCGATGACTGTGTCTGGGTCCATTTTTACCCAGAATTTCAGAAACTTTATGCACCTTCCAGCTTACAGAAATTAACTAAAGTTAATACAGTTTGTTGCGTCGGTTTCAATAATCGACGTCGTGTCGCACGCCAAATTAATATTGTGCGACTGGTGACAAATTTATTTTAAAATAAATGACGACTCAATGAAGGTACTATGTAAAATTTATTTACTGTATGAGATGGTCATACTTGACTGGTTTGATATCGTGTCGTGCGAATAACTCCATATATAAGTTTTGTCAACACTCTCTGTCTCTCTCACTCGGACTGTAGGTCGCGAGCTGACGATAGATCGTTGGTTTGAAATTCTTATTGGGCCATTGGCATTTTGTTATTTATGGTGATCTATCGGTCAGCTGTCGATACAAACAGTGCACTCACACACACACGCGCGAACATACCGGACGCTTACGACTGAACCGAGCGACTGACCTCCGAAATGTTTTCATTTTGGGTCTTTGACACGTCGCTCGGTCAGCTGCACCTACAAAACATACCTAAGGTTGCGAACGAGAATCTTCGTATTATGGACGGAGTTTCGCTGTTCCGTCATGTAATTATATGACGGAACACAGTTGTTTATATTAGCATTTGACAAGAAGGCCAGCACACGTAAAAAAAATCCGTTCCAAAACCCATCCAGAGATAGAGTCAGTAGGGCTCTATCTAGATCCAGATATCGCCGTCTATTCAATCATCAAAAACATCCGAATTCCGAGGGTTAAATTTTGCTCGATCTTCTATCGTTTAAAATCATATTAAAGGAGAAGCAACACCTTGTAACACGCGTGCTTTGAATACCGACCTAAAATCCAATTGGTAGCCGTCATGAGTAATGAAAATATTTGTATGATTTTTTGTATATGAATTTAAACTTGGGGTAAGTGCCGCAAAAGTTGCTGAAAACAAATTTAGCATTTGGAGACGGTTATGTTAGTGTCGGGACAGTTCAACGTTGATTCGTGTAATTCAACGCTGATGATTTTTCATTAGAAAGTGAATCAAGAAGAAGGCCAGAAAATGTTATCGATAATAATGTGTTATGAGATATTATTGAGAATAATCCACGCCAGACAACAACAGAAGTAACGTTTAAATAGCGTTTAATATCTTAATAACCACAAGGATGGAAAGATATACTGAATGCAAATTGTATTGTTCTTTTTTTGGATTATCCATTGTCTCGTTTAATAAAAGCACAAGTTACCTGCATGTATCATTTTTTATACGTAAGTAGATACTGAATTAAAAAGGAAATAGAGATGAAATATATATAGTGAACGACCAAAATATTAGCGACGTAAGTATATCAACATAAACATACCTACTTATGTTTTCGGTGCTATGAGTTATACTTAAATACACAGGGGAATATATTTTATGTGTGTACAGATATTAGTAATAATAAGTATCTGGTAACCAAAGTTAATAACACTACTCATACCCATTTATCATATGGTATATGATGCAAATATGTATAAGGTATAAATACTTTTGTTTTTCACCATAGATGCATTTATTAGTATTAGGAAAGAAAACAAAGTTTTTTTTTTTCCGACAACATAAAATATCTTACTCAAATTCAACCGAAAAGAAGCTTTTCTATCGATTGCAATAACCCAATGGAGAAATAATCGATTTCAGAATCTACACGCTTCCCAATACCACTGTACACGGTTAAAATACCGCAGAGACCACTCGTTTGGACTAACACTAATCGCCCATGGCATCGTTCAGTTACCAAACAGTCAACGGAGTGGTCTTTTCGGAAGATCATGGTTTCCAAGGGAGCGAAAACCTAGTTAGGACATGGGAGGGAGGGCGCGTTATTTGCGATTGAAGCGGGTACCATATCCTGAGCATGTCTTCCGGTGAATTGCTGGACTTTGTCCGACATTGCTGTAAAGGGACTGTATAGAGCGAATTTAAGAGTACTTGGGGCATTGTACGGGGTAAATTATTTGGGTACTAGTTCTGGTGCCAACTTTATGCTCGACTGAATTTTCATATAGGAATTTGATACGACTAAAATACACAGCAAATATTTGTATTCTGCAAAAGCAATTATTGTCTCATACATATATTGGAAACGTTATAAAATGATATTCGATACTTTTGAAACCAAAGTTAAGGCGGTGCTTGTAATGAAACAATCGATGTTTGTCTCAGTTGACACAATAAAAATTCTCTGCATCACTGTTGGATGTTCAGCCCTTCCAGGTTTAAGTTGATGCTCAACCCTTAACTGGTGAGGTCGAGATCTTAATACTTATTACACAAATTGCATTAGTTAATTACAAGACCGGTTATTTTGCATTCTCATGTACGAAAGCATCGAAATAAACAAGCATCTCTTTAAGTAGGTAACTATTGAATAAAAATCAAATACTCTAAAAACATTCATGAGATTACCCGTACTCCATCTCACCAGTTAAGGAGTAACTTGGTATTACAAATATACATTCTTCTAACAATTCGTTTCTATACGAACATATTATTAGATTGGTGAAATGTTAGAATACAATGAAGATAGTGGTTGTTAAAACAAGTTCAGATTATAATAACTCGTGCTATTACAAAGATAAAATATCGAACTGTAGCTATTACAACATAACGATCGTCTTGCGATTTTTTATTAACCTTCGCAGGACGGACCCGAATCATTTTCTATCCATGGTGGAATCTCTCAGGAAATAGTAGCCCGGAATGAATTTTGACGTCTAATTAATTCTTTCCTATAATTACTCGACCGATAAGAAATGTGTAAATGACCAATCGTCACTACGGTCCACATATTTGGAGCGTTAAAATTGCAATGCACAGTTATACAACATATTCTGAGCATCATAAACGCTCACAATATGCAAATCATAATGACGATTGGCCACCCACCTCCTACTGGTCGAGCAATTCTTAGAAAAAAGGCATAATAGGACATCAAAACTGATTGCCAGTTATGGTTTTCGGTAGATTCCAACGCACACAGAAACTCGTCCAGGACTATACTGCGAGAATTAATAAAAAAAAACCTGTTAGGCGATCGTTCGAAAGTTCACCCAGCCAGAAATCTGGGCGACTGGTATCGCGCGGTGGGATACAAGAAGGCGTTCAAAATCCTCTTTCCTGGTGAGCCCGGAAGATTGCGCCGGTCTTTCATTGTCCACTTCCCCCGTGATGCAATCACCCCCTCCGGCCGCCAGTAATTCTTGCGAGTAAAGCATAGTAACGTGGCCACATACTCGAGGTTTTCGAGCTACGAGTCCGCGGGCGGCCGCGTTCATTCCGTACCGTCCCGCTGCGGACTGGTCATCCTGCCGGAGGACGACACAATTAAAATAGCTATGCTTACCAGGGGCGGCGGTCCAGGGAGGTTGCGGGGGAGGCGAGGGAATAAGAGGAAGTGGATGCTGGCCGAGGAAGAAAGAGGAAGAGGATAGGACCCCGGGGGTACCCGCGAGAGGGTGCTGGTAAGTTCTTTCCGCTCGGCTGCAAGCAGAAAGGGAATTATTTTAATTGCGGACAGCCTCGGTCGACCAATCCCCCACCCTTGTCTGCTACCCCGCTCCTTCTTCGGCCCATGTATGTGACTCCCGGACGATCTCCCTCGAATTCTCTTTCTCGCTTGTTCGTTCCACAGAGCAAATTCCAGCCCCCTTGTGTGTGCGTCGGAGCTCCCCGACCATCACGCGCATTTACGTACGGGCTTAAGCTTATGCACACCTGGCTAGATGGCAGGATTTGGTTCTGGATGAGCCTGCAGCGGAGAAGAATCCTTTCTTTCGTTTAGCAATTAAATTGATCGGTTTCTCTGATCTTCTCGTCTGTTATGATCTTGATTTGTAGTACGTAAGTGAGGTATCCTATGTAGATGAGCTATCGCTGGATAGTGATCGGTGGTTGATGGTTGGATCTAACGTAGTCTTCACTCATGGGAACGATGAGTAAATGAGTTGTACTTGGGAATGACGTCGTAATAGACATTTTTAAAAATACAATATTAGTATTAATTAATAAGAAATAATAATATTCTTAATACTTGTACTATCAGATCATTGCTAGCTTGCACAGAATTAGAACTTCCTGTTTAACAATAGAGAAGTTGTATGGGTTATCATTTGTCACAGACCAGATGTTTCTGATCTTACTGAATCTCATAAGTAAACTGCCCAAGTATATACAAATATAAATGTTTACGTGGTACTTTATAGCAAACAAAGTCAAATACAATTACTTTATTAAAGATTCTATGAAGCTCCAAGTAATATGAAACACTGATTTTTAAACAATCATGAAACCGACAGATGCATAAAATCCACAGCTTACTAATGAACTATAAACATTAATTTTTAGTTGCAGATTCAAACATGTAGAACAGAACAAACAGAAAAACTCATTTTTCCTTCACCGTTGATCAAAATCTTGCTGAATTTTGAATTCATACTTCAGACACATAGTTCAGCCTACTGTCTACTAAGGCGTCTCGTCATAGACATTTGACGCTTTCAGGACGCTTCCATGTAACGACCACTGTAAAACAATAGACGTGTGTCCGCATACGAGGTCTGATGAAAAAATTCCAGGACTGTTTAAATTGCGCGCCAACGAAAGGTCGGAGCGTGGTGCAATTGTTTTAAATGTTAGTGCTAACCTTCCTGAGGACGACCGAGTTTGCAAAATTTCGATAACCTTCTTGGTTGAAAATCTACAGCTGTTTCAGTGAAACAAGATATTTGCGTTCAGCGATTTGATGATGAATAAAAAAGAAGAACAACGCATTTGTGTGAAATTTTGTGTGAAATTGAAAATAACATTCACGGAAACTTTTCAAATGTTACGGGAGGCTTTCGGGGATAAATGTTTGGGTCGCTCACGATGTTATGAGTGGTATGGGAGGTTTAAGGAAGGTCGAACATCATCTGCAGACAATCCTCGTTCGGGAAGACCGTCAACCTCGACGGACGACGCTCATGTCGCCGAAGTGAACACCCTTGTGCGAGCAAATCGTCGTTTAACCATCCGCGAAATGGCGGAGGAGTGCAAAATTTCATTTGGTTCATGCCAGGAAATTCTTACCGAAAAGCTGCAGATGCGCCGTGTTGCTGCAAAGTTTGTTCCCAAAGCTCATTACTAACGAATAAAAAGAGCGCCGAGTTGCGGTTTGTCACGAACTTCTTGAAATGGCAAACGACAACGAAAACTTTTTAAAAAGCATCATCACCGGGGACGAGACGTGGGTTTACGGGTACGACGTCGACACCAAGACCCAATCATCGCAGTGGACGTCAAAATCTTCTCCGAGACCCAAAAAAGCTCGCCAGGTGAGATCGAATGTGAAAGTCATGCTCACAGTTTTCTTTGACTGGAAGGGTGTTGTCTATCACGAATTTCTTCCACAAGGTGAGACGATTAATCGTTCTCGTTACCGCGAAACCCCGAGAAACTTGCGCGAGGCAGTGAGGCGGAAAAGACCTGAACTCTGGCAAAGCAGGGAGTGGCTTTTGCATCACGACAATGCACCCGCTCATTCGGCCCTGTTCATTCATGATTTTTACACAAAAAACAGCATGACAGTCTCACCCCAGCCCCCCTACTGTTTCCAAAGCTTAAGTACCCGCTGAAAGGAAAGAGATTTCACACGATTGACGAAATACAAGAAAAATCGCTGATGGAACTAAACAGCATTTCAGAAGAAGCGTTTTCCCGATGCTTCCAGCAAAGGAAACAGCGGTGGGAAAAATGTATAGCTTGCCATGGGGAGTACTTTGAAGGGGACAGTGTTGAATAACTTGTACGAATTTTCAATAAATTTATAAAAAATAAGTCCTGGAATTTTTTGATCAGACCTCGTACGCTTTAGCGTCGCGTTTTCGTCGCTGCATGCGTTTGGCATGAAGCGCGTCGTCAACGATATCTGCCTCTGGGCGTATAGAAGGACGCAAAATTTTCATTTGTCTTTGAGTGTGAAATGTATTGGCCGTGAAATTCGTACAGATTGTTGAAAATTTAGCCATGAAATATAAAAAAGAAATAGAAAAAATAGCCATGTTTGTAGATGGCTAACACAACATCGCATTTTAATGTCTTTTTTCTTGCACGTATTTTTATTCATTCTATAGAAAGAATAAAATACATGATCATTTATGTTCTTTTCCATGTAAGGATGTGAACAATATCTTTTCCGACTTTTACGCTGTCGAATATAATTACAACATAAGGCGAAAGGGCCCTCTTCGTCGCCCGATATCTTTGCAAATGAGCAAAATCAAGCTATTTATACGCTTCCAATACGCTCAAGTGGACAGAAACTAAAGCGTAGCGTAAACGTTATGTTGTACGCTACGCTGACGTGTCTATGACGAGACGCCTTAGTGGACAGTAGGCCATAAGGTCGTACGTTCCAGTATCGGAATTTACTATCGTATGCGCTATTGTTGTATAAATAATCCTGCAGTAATATGCTCAGATATCTTCGTTCATACATTTGTATATTCTGAAAAGAGATTCTCTACGTGCTAAGTGGTCCATACGTCTGATGCTGCAATTCAAAAACAGTCAAATTATACCAGGTAGGAAACCAGATATTGTACATTAACATGAAAGTAGAATCCCACGAATGTAATTCTTCAAAGCAAAACAAACTGTTACTGACAGTGATGATTCCTGCGTGAAGTTTCTACAACTTGTACAATTGTTGAATTTTTATAAAACGTCTTAAGCGAACCGATTTTGAAGACATTAAACATTCTAAAGCCGGTCACACAAAACAATTGATTATTTGCTTCTTCTAGACTAAAGCACCCCCTTGGATACACCAATAGTCCTTAACCCTTTTCCTACTACCGGACTGTATACAGGGTGAGGCACTTAAAACTGGCCACCTGAATAACTTGGCTGCTATTGGTGATAGGCAAAAATTCATCAGGCCAAAATTATTTGGTATCGAGGGGCTGATCATCCGATGTTACTAGTTCTTTGATAGGTGGAGGCGTCAAGGAAATATGAAGGTCATCGCTGTTTTTTTAAATAGGACGATATGTTTTTTTACTTAGATTCTGATAGGGTATTTCAAGACGAATACAATGACCTATTAGAAAGGTCATTCGTGGTCTGGGTTAAGCCAATTGTGATAGAAAATAATTTACTTTGATGAAATGATCGAGCATCGTTGATTTATTTATCTCACAATAATACACGACTAATGCAAGTGTTCGAAAAGGTGACCTTGAACATTGATGTATGCTCTGAAGCGTTGCCTGACGGATAATATGGCATATTGAAATTCAGTTGTATTTATCGCGGTACAAGCTCTTCTTATACGCTCTTTCATATCTTCTTTGGTTGTTGGTATTTCATTATATACTTGCTGCTTTAATTTTCCCCACAAATAGAAGTCCAGAGGAGTTAAATCTGGAGAACGAGCGGGCCATTTATGTTTTCCTGCACGACCAATCCAACGATCTCCGAATGTCACGTTGAGGAATTGAGTAATTATCCGTGCAAAATGAGCAGGGCATCCATCTTGTTGGAACCACATAGTTTGACGTATGTGAAGCGGAAGATTTTCCAGCACGTGTGGCAAAATTTCCATTAAAATGTGTATATATCTCGAAGTGTTTAATGTGCCGTCGTTAAAATAAGGATCAATTATATCACCGTTAAGAAGTCCGCACCAAACGTATACAGACCAATAGTGGATTTTCTATTGACCAATAATTCATATTATGACGATTGATTTGGCCACAGTTTGTAAATGTGGCTTCGTCCGTAAACAAAACTTTAGTCAAAAACAGCTCATCACTCTGTAATTTCTGCAGACCCCATTCACAAAAATTTACACGGTTTTGAAAATCATTCCCATGTAATTCTTGGTGAAGTGAAACATGAAAAGCGTAGAATTTATTTAAATGTAATATTCGCAAAACACTTCGTTGACTGATGCCACTTTCACGTGCTAGTACTAGTGCCTTGTACTAGCATGGGGATTTTGTGTTACAGTTGCCAAAATGTTCACTGTATTTCGATCATCAGTTGCTGCCTTGGATCCTCTTCGTATTTTGTTATCTACACGTCCAGTTTCTTGAAAACTTTCAATAACATTCGTAAATGCAGATCGTGAAGGCGTGACACGTTCGGAAAACCGTTCAGCATACAAACGAACTGCGTCTCTTACAATTTGGCGACATTCCCCATAAACAAAAACCATATCTACTTTCTCCGCTATTGAATAACGGACATTTCGGAAACTTGAGATACACTTCGCTCGGCAGAGATTCTCATAAACGACTAATCATATTATGTACAGATGAGGCGTACAGCGTGATTGAATGTTTATTTCCATTCAACGACCGATAACAAGAGATCACGAGGCAGAGATGAAGTAATAATATCGACAACCAGAGACGGCAAGGAAGTGTTCGACCATTTCCTCAAAGTAAATTATTTTCCATCACAATTGGCTTAACCCAGACCACGAATGACCTTTCCAATAGGTCATTGTATTCGTCTTGAAACACTCTATCAGAATGTAAGTAAAAAAACATATCGTCCTATTTAAAAAAACAGAGATGACCTTCATATGTCCTTGACGCTTCCACCTATCAAAAAACTAGTAACATCGGATGATCAGCCCCGCGATACCAAATAATTTTGGCCTGATGCATTTTTTCCTATCAGCAATAGCAGCCAAGACATTCAGGTGGCCGGTTTTAAGTGCCTCATCGTGTATGTATGTATGTATGTATACGTACCCCGCGAAAGCTCCTTATACACTACGGCCGTACATTCCCATTCGTAGGTATTAGGACACTTATCGAATATGCAGCAAATGTTACAAGGCCTTACGAAATTGCTGAAAGCCTTAAATAAACATTGTTTAGGGGATATTAAACAACGCTTGTGCCACTATGAAATAGTAAACGTGACCTAAAATATACCATTTTTAAGAAAGATCACATTTTCCTAATAAGTACAGTGAGTGTAAAAAGTATTCGTACACCCTTTAAAACGGAACAACTCTTTTAAAATTGGTCCAAATGACTTGAATTTTTTTTTGTGAAGTTAGAGACATTAATTTACTAAATGATTGTGAAAAAAAAAATTTGAAAAAGTTGCAATTGGTCCGAATCGCGAAGAAAATATTAAAGGTCGTGTTTTACAACTTTTTAATCTGAGGCTATAATGAAAATTTAATAAATACATATCGAAGATTTATGTTAGTTATGTACATACTGAAACTTTCATTGAAATCGGTTAATACAGAAACGACCGACAGACATCAAAAGATGTGAGAATTGTTAGATTTATTATGACTAACATATATCTTCGATATGTATTTATTAAATTTTCATTATAGCCTCAGATTAAAAAGTTGTAAAACACGACCTTTAATATTTTCTTCGCGATTCGGACCAATTGCAACTTTTTCAAATTTTTTTTTTCACAATCATTTAGTAAATTAATGTAGTGTACGTACACACTTGATTAGCCCTCATATAAGATAGAATACATTCATTTGAAAATGTAGATATCAATCATTTCAAATGCACGAACGTAGTTCGTTGAAATGTATAAAATTTATTAACTCATTTGCTGCCCCTTTTGATTCTCACGTAAACCGTGCATAGTAGACGGTAGTAGATATCTAATCGTGACCGACGCTGCGAACAGCAAAACTTTTCGCCAACGACAAGAACTGCAGAACATTTCAAGGTCCACGGTGACGGTGGTTGCAACAGTATATTCTTGCCTAGTCGTGTAAATAATGAGCGCTTTGCAGCAGTGGTTGCCGAGGAGAACACAGCATCAACACGTATTAGTGAGTAATGTCGGTTGAACATTTATAGGCGTCAACAGCATACACCGAACGAAATTTCAAAACGCCTTTCAAATGCGTGGAATGCGCGCAATAGCAGCGAAGCCACGCAAGGTCACGGCTGGGAGTCCCGTTCAGCGATGGCGCATCGGCGACCAATTTCACCATGACGAAAACGGTTAAGAAGGGGAAGAGAAATTAACGCAGTGCAGGAGTTGTTGGCGGGAGGGCGTGAACGCCAAAGCACGACTGGAAAAATGCATCGTATCTCCAAGGAACGTTTCCCTTGACGAGACAACGGTATCTCAAAAGGGCGACCTAGACGAGAGAAAGAAGCGTGAACATGACGACGCTGAGTCCCGTTCCACGGGCCGGCTATAGACGGAGTTGAGCGATGCGCGAAAGGTTTATCGCTCAGATGGCTGTTACGAACGCCCTGGCATGGTTGAAATTAATCCGGGCGAGGCGGTCCGTCGTCGGTTAACCTCCTCAAAAGCTGGTCGCAAATGTTGCCTCTTCTCCCCGTTTCACACAACGGGGGCATTTCATTCACCGGGAGCCCGCGGCTCACGAGAGAGATCATCGCGGCGACGACGACGAGGCGCATCGCTTCGCAGGCTCTCTCGCGTTTTCTTGGTTTCTCGCGACACACCCGGTGAAATCAACGAGCCGGCGGCGCCCTCCTTGTGTCGTTGCGTCGAGAAGTAGAGAATTAAGCCA
The DNA here is from genome assembly GCF_001272555.1 of Dufourea novaeangliae. Classification (NCBI taxonomy): domain Eukaryota; kingdom Metazoa; phylum Arthropoda; class Insecta; order Hymenoptera; family Halictidae; genus Dufourea; species Dufourea novaeangliae. The sequence continues at coordinate 229,375 of NW_015374124.1, read as the reverse complement.
GTCAGAATTCTGCCGCTGTAGACACTTCCCCCGCCATTCAGTGGCTCCTTCTTGGCTTGAAAAAAGAGCATGATTTCCGACGCGGTAGCATCTTTCTGCGGGGACAAACACGAAAGGAAGCATCAGTCTGCTCTTGGTTTCCGTTGTCGCACATCACGGAGATAATAGGGCCCCCAGACTTACGCCGGATGAGCCCGTAATCGCGATAACGAGTATCTCGCGACTGGTGCACAGCTTCTTGATCCTTGTTACTACGTTTTTGGATTTATAGTCTGTCGAGAAGAAACGAGAGGAGTCGGAGTTCTGTACCGGTGGAGGCGAAACGATTTAGGCCCGAGGGATGTCCATGGGATAGAGGAAAAACGTTCTTCATGAAATGGTCCACGTGTTGAGTTATGGTATACTTGGTTAGAAATTGTGTGGTTATCAGTAGGTGAAGCTTGTTTTATAAATTTGGTTAGCAGCTAATTGAAGTAAAGCCTATTGAAAATAAAATTAAGTTACAAAAAATATTGTTTCTAAGTCAGGTAAGACAAAAGTAAATGAAGCCACATATCTTTCATGGATAGACCAGACGTGTTAGTTTTTAGCAAAGACAGTGATAAGGAAAGAAGGAAATCGTAATCGAAATAAAACAAAGTTATAGGGACGTTGATTACTCTTACAATTAGATGAACTAAGCTACACTAGCTTGACAAAGTGTACTGCTAACTTAAAGTGTACTGCATATTTGAAAAAATCAATACGTAACATCCTGAAAAAGTTGACGAATCTAAAGAATGTTATCTTGTCGTTATACATATGTGTGTGGTCCTCTAGGATCCATAAGAGAACAAGCACACTTTCATATAAATGTAAAGAAACGTAATCAGATACTACGACTACCATAAAATTCCTACATTCATTCTACTAGTCAACAAAAATTAATGTAAAACAGTCAAAAACAAAGTTCGAGATGTCATAAAAAGTACCATTCTGAATAAAAAGGATCTATTAAACATAAACTAGTAAATGCATTTTTAAAACATTACTGCCAAAAAAATGTTATGCATCATGATTTTCACCCACAAAGATGAATAAATGCTAAAAAGTGCAATTGTTATGAAGATTATAATTTATTTCGAGCTGTAATGTTACAAAGAGCAAGGATTTCATATGTAAAAATATTAAGAAACTTGGAGAAGAAACATTTCAAGTAGTTGAATTCCCTATTACGCTAGAACTGTCAGGATATACTGTTCAGACTGCAATGAGAGAAGATTAGAGAGATCTGAAAAGAAAAAGAATGTTCACAGAGAAACGTCTTTCGCAAAGAAATTTGTTGAAATTCGAACGACACGTTACGCATTTCTTCAACAACACTATCAGTCCCAAATCACAGGATAAATTCCTTAAATGGTTTGATACCAAGTAAGGACAGAAGTATTGAATTTCCGATTCTTCCTTATACCTTCATCTTTGGACTCCACTTTTATAAAACTCGTGAAAGCATCGTGAGTGAATTGTCGGATAGGAATAATATACATTGTTACGTCCCGCGTTGCGGTCGTTACTCTACTTATAATTTCGGGTCCTGGCTCTTTTAAGGTGCTAAAGCACGCCCTGCCTAAACTTATCGATGAAGTACGCGGTTTGGAATGAAATCGCAATGATGGAGCGATTGTTTTTAATTCGACTGATAATAGCCGAAGCTTAAAATCATCCCCATGTCAACTAAGATTGATAATAAAATGGAAGTCGTTACCGACAGCCTGGATAAGACTTCTCAATATGCAAAGCGGCCTGCCCCAACGGGTAAAGGTTCTCGCCACAAGCGAACGGAAACGTTTCGTTTGAAGAAAAATCTTTGGAAATAAAAAGGGAGCGTCATCCGACCGTCGTTCCGGTCTCTTTCAGGAGGCAGAAAGCGTAGTTAGTAGAGAGGACTTGGGACTCGATGGAGGCCATAGGATCTAGACCGTTCCAAGGTGTCAACACTCCAATGAATCGGCAGATATTTGCGAAAGGAGTGTTGAGGCGAAGATTGCCTTTGCGCAACGTGCCCACATAGATAAGCCAGATGAAGATTTGCCCGCTAGGAAATATTATACTAGCGAAGAGCTTAGAGACCTTAACAATATGGTCACTTTATTACCATTACCCTTAGCGATGTATTTAGTTGTGCATCGGAAATATGAAGCAGGGTGATAGAGTTGTTACTCCTTTGCTATGTGAACATACCGATGCCATGCTGAGCGGAGCTTTGTCGTACGCACCGCGACAATTGTTGCCACTACTTCGTGTTTTACGAGCCGGAGTCCCACAGAATGGCGCAGTCTTTGAGGTTGCTCAACAGCTTCTGGACCTGCCAGGAATAGTGTGGGAGGAGTTTGCTCCTCGAGTTGCCAAAGCGGTTCCACCCGCGCCCGCCCCCGTACACGTTAAGTTATCCCAAGCCGCAGCTGATTTCTGGCTGACTGGCACGCCTGGTCGTGAAAAGATCAAATGGACTGACGACGAGTATCGAATCTTTCAAAAGATCGTTCGGTCCCTCAACTACAAGAAAGGTTTTAATGTTGAGGTGGACCTTGAGCATGGAAATGGAACACCCGCTCAATACGTACAGTTCGCAGACGACTGGCAAGTTGAAGCGGAGCGCGACTGTCGAAGAGCGAACGAACAAGGCGTAGAAGAATATCACACGAGCCGAATCTGTCACGATGTAAATGAGAGCCGGAATACTGAGCGATTCCTCGGTTTTGAACAATCCTTTTATAAGTTCTTCCCCCCTTCCTTTTGTTAGAAAACGCTCAAGACACGGGGTAGCAACATGCTATGATTCACGATGGTCGCCGCAACGGAGTTTTAGAATCGCTGACGTTTCTGTCAGCGTTTGGAAGAAGGACAACCACGCCCGTTGCTTCCACGTGTCGCTGAATTAACGGTTTTCGCTCGTTCTTCGCGTTTGAAAGTAATAAGATAAAATTGTGCAATGGTCAGAGGTTCTGAGAATACAGGATATAACAACATGTAATAGTTTTGATACTGTTTACTCGAAACGTTTTATCTTAGGAAACAGATTCGCCTGTATTTGCATGTAAAAAAATATATATGTATATAAAAACCATTCTCTCATTTTTCCCCAAAATTATACCATGTTAATTTCAGATTTACACTCCCGTCCATATGTTACCGGACACTTACGCGACTAAACCAAAATACGAATAAATTTCCATCACAAACTGACTTCAATAAAGAAATAAACAAGTTCCTATTCACTTTGCACATTGTACAAAAAATGTAAAGTATATCCAGTGTTGTGAACAATCTTAGGTACGTGATTATTTAGTATGTTCACTGCATTCAGAAATATCCATTCGACCATATTGTTGCAATTAAACAGTGAATTTTTAGAAATATTTCTCAATTAATATGACTTAAAAGGTCCTATAATCTTGCCCCGTAAGTTAATTCTTGATACCTGTTCTTAATTCCTTTGTAAATCAATGTCAGATTTACTCGATTTCATTAAACTTCCATAAAAATAAAAAGGAAATCAGTAAAATTCAGTAAGATAATTGCATCTCTGTTTCACTTCTCCTTTTTCGCGAAACAGCCAAGTGTCCGATGACTTATGGACGAAAATGTACGTCACCTGAATTGCACATTGAAACTTCTAGTTCCTATTTCTCAAACATTCCTTGTGAATCCATACACATTGTCTCAGCCCAATTTCCCCACAAAAATTCCACAACAACCTTTATTTGAACCACGAACAATTGAAACCTAAAAATTGACCAAAGATACACCCAGCACTCTGTTTCCCGGCGTTTAATCTCCCCATTTACCCGTCCCCGGATAACGTTACATCAGTCGCGGTTAATACAAGTCAGGTCGGCATAAAATCGCCAAGCCTTTCGCGTCAGTCTCTCCAAGTAGAATCTCGCGCGATTTATTGTGGCTGTCGGTGGGAGTGTGTGGGAGGCGAAGGCAGTCGCTGCCGGCTCGTTACGCACCAATTAAATGTGTGCAGCTTGGCTGCCAAAGATATTAGAGTCATCCGAGCGAGTGGCCGGTCGAGCAAAAATAAGTAATTAGAAATACCGCATGGATAATATACGCTGCAATTAAGGCCGAAAGAGGGCCACCTAGCTGCCACCGCGAAAGCACCACTGCCTCTCTCCGCAACCCCACCCCCCTTCCACATTGCTTCCACACCCATCGCGGAGCCTCTTGCAGTGCTGGTGGCACCGTGCAAAGGGGGGTGGAGCCCCAACCGGATGCGGATTCATAATTAAACACGCCCTTAAAACAAAATCATTACGGCTGTGTCGACTCGGCCTAGCCTTCTCCCCACTCTTCCTGCTCGTCCCCTTATCGACCATCTCTATCTTTTCTTCCCTCTGTCTCCCTCCATCATTCCCTCCCTCTCTCTGTCTCTTACTCGCTGCATACTTTCTTGATGCTGTTCCGCCGTTGTAGGTGAGCGAGTAGAATAGTTGAGAAGGGAAAAGAGGAGACACGGGCGAAAAGGTCGCCTGGGCAGCGAGGGGATTCCTCCGATTTCCTCCTCCACGATTCTCCAGTGCCGGTTTTCATTCATGTAAATACGTACTTGTGCGATCGTATACGCTGACAAAAATTGCATTCACGGGGCCGGAGCCTCGTGCATTCGTGCACTTATTCGCTTACTTTAGCGTGAGACCTCCTTTTGAAGAAACGCGAACTCCTATTGCTACTCCCGCGAATACATGACGGCTTGTTTGGAGGTGGGTCGAACGTTCTGGAGTCAATGATGAACAGCCTTTTTCATTATAGCTGGCCGAAATTGAAAATCCAATAATTCGTACAAGCCACTGCAACCAAAACTTTAAAAAATCTGTTTAATTAATTTGAAAAATTCTTTAGAAAGTCTTAGGGTGGAATTTTCTGTTGTAGGATACAAGTAAATAATTGGCGGGCTACAAGTTACTCATCACTATTCTAGAGGGTAATCTATAGTTGAAAATTGTATCTTGGAACAATACACGATGAATAGAAACAGTGGGTCCACGTTTTACTATACATACCATATGTTGATGATCGATTGTGATGTTTGTTTATCATGATTTTAGATCTTCTGTTCGTTAGTGAGACACTTTCTATCTTGATGATAAACGTGTTTTGATGATATAAGAATAACAAGTATTCATAATTGAATAACGAATATAATGGAGATTTTAAACAATCTATACTTAAAAAAATCTCTAAACAAAGCGTTTCATCAGTTACACTTACATTTATTCACCACCCAATCTATATTGAAAGTGTCCATCACGTTATCTCCCCTAATTCAAAATCAGACAGTAACCTATTATGCAAAATGAATCTATTTAAAATAATAAAAATCGACGAAACATCACAGTCGCTCCTGTTGGCTTCTGAGATGTTCCTACACCAGAGTAAAACTAGATAATACCCCTAGTGAAGACAACGCCACACTATTCTTCTGCACACACACACACACACACACACACACAAAAGTAAAAATGATTGGCTTAGAGATGAGTAATCTGAGAAAACTAACTTTGTAACACATTTAATAACCACCTGAATGTAATTTTTCGTTACTGTTTCGAAAATAGGAATTGAAGATACTCAATCGCCTATACTATAGAGCCTCCAAAAATCTCCACCAAGTGGTGAAAGTGAAAGAAAAATTAAAAATTCATCTCTAAACGTAATTACTACGTTTCTTCGAAAAATATACAAAAATTTTGATCATCGATAAACAGATAGTAAGGCGTTTTGTCAACCGGAGGCGTATTGCCTAGTGTCATCCTACTCTAACAGTCGATCTATTAAACGTATCTCTGTATCACCCTCTCTTGCTAATCACGAAGCCAGACCTAACGAACCGAGGCGCCCGAACAAAAAACGCCGGAAGAAATCGGTCAACCGACAGAAAAAGGTTAGGATCCCGTCCCAATAGTAAATCCCTCCCCTCCGCCAGTTACGCGTGTTACATACTCATCCGAGTGTCGAGCAAGTGGATTCACCGGGTCGTACAAAACGCCGGACTAGCACCTCGAAACGAGTACTCGTCTCCGTGGCGGTGAGGATCGAAGGGGAGAACGGAGGATAGTGTTGGTGGTGGAGGCGCACCTCACGGCAGTCCCGTCGCCGCGCTTGAAGGGTGGAAGCTAGTGCCGCACACCTCCCTGCGGCGGAGGATGGGGGGAGGGGGCGTTGGGCATGCGAACCTACCGAGGCATCCCGGGATTCGAACTGGTTCCACCCACAAAGTCCATCGCGCCGGTCCGGTCGGCCCGCGAGGAGCTTTTCCTATTTTCTCATAGCGGCTATAACCGAGGAAATCCTCCCTCGCATACCCTCGACGTCATCCTCCTACGCGAGGATCGGCCAGTCATCGCGTGGCTCCCGTGGATTCGTTAAGGAATTAAGGGATACATGCGCGCAGCAACTTTGTGTAGAGAGGCTCTGTGCACGGAATTCGTCAGCATTGCGGCTGCTTGGATGTCTTTCTGTGCTATATATATGCGGATGATATATCGATATTATGTGGCTTTGGTAACCATTATCTGTCGCAATGATTACAATGTTCGCTAGGGAGGGATCCTGAGGTCTCTTGCTATTGAAACAGCTACCCGAATACATTGTTGAGATTTAGCAGTAGTTTGTCATTTTTGTTACTGATTTTGGGGCTTGTCCGCATAGCCGTGACCTTTACAAGAAAGATCCTTTCAAGGGTGATCTGCAGATTTTTATGAAATCTTGGTATAATTGTTAAGTAAATATGAGGAAAATAGTCAAACGTATTTATTGCAACCCTTTAGTAGGTGGAGTTTCAGAGACTTCGTTGATTCTATCTTTCTTATTTACCTCTTTTCGGTATTGTCATCGATTTAAACTAAATATAAGAAATTAGTACAACGTATCTCTCTACTCTGAGACATTTATTTTAAAAAAAATGTATGACTAAAATAAAATAGTAAAAAGAATTGTCAAGAATCTTGTATATTTATGTATAAATAACGTAAAAGGTCTGTGGCTCGTGGAATCATCCTATGGTCCCTCGGTATTAAAGGGATAAGTGACCTGTGTGTGAAGTTGTTTAATTACATACAAAGATTAAATACAAAAGTTTTGTTGAAGGTATAGCACGGTATGAATATACTGTATGCATTTAAAGACTAATTTAATCCTATTGTATAATTTTATCTTGTGATTGGAGATCCATTCGCGACCATACTTGAATAACTCCCGTGATGAACTAATTACTCTGAAATTGATATAATACACCTGCAATAAATATTTGAAACCATCACAATCATATTTCAGATTTTCCTAGTGGCTATATGTAGAATCAGCTACTACATGGACTTACAGTAATCGTATTCAATTACAAAAATCATTTATGTGACGTGAAACTGATTTAGAAAAATGGCCATCCGAATGGCTACATTCGATGACTGTAACAGACAAACGTTTACTGGATCTAATTGTCGCAGATCTGGTTTCTAGAAAGTTGAACAGAAATGTATGAATCATCCTAATTGTAAGAGGTTTACTCACTGTTGCATCAATTAATCCATAAATAAATCATATATCGAAAAACAAGTTTATAATGAAAATACATAGAGTTTAAAGTATTAAAATATAACAAAAGGTAATGTTAATAGACATTCAAGCCACTTTCACAGATTCGGAATTATTAACTCTTATTACATGTGCATCCTATAACCCAAACATGCTGGTTTGTTTAGTCCCATGATTTTAAGTAAAAAGAAAGGTGACAGAAATGCGGTCGCCAGTAAAAACCAGAACTACAAAGTCAAAAACGTACTGAATAGGGAAATTGCGCCAACACGTTCGAAGCATCCCTATTCAGGTTTCAGGATTCAGTTAACTTCTCTTGTATTTATACTACCAGGAACAAATATTACTGGCCCCTAATTGGTATTACAATAAAATTGAATACTAATATCGGAAGGAATTAAAGTAAGTTACTCATGCTAACATAAATTGATTTCGAAGTTACTAGTATAACTACCATACGACAGAAAAGAGATATTACTACCATATTATCTTGATATTGTTATGTATCAATATGGTTTATCTTTCCACCGTTCTAATAGACATTTTTTATATCTCGTCAATACCGAATTAAAAATACTTTATTTGTGATTTGACAGTTGTACCACGCTAGTAGGGGAGGTGGTGCAAATAGAGTGTTGGGTCTAAATATGGGCTAGTTGAAAGTGTAGGGTCGTGTTACGTGCTTCACTCTAGTCCGAGTACTGTAAAACTACGAATCAAGAACAAAAGAAACTTATTTTTTAACGCCTTATCATAAAGCAAACACGTTTTAGATACACTAAAGTGTTACTTCTTAAAAATCTTCAATAGGTTATAAGTCTTAAAGGAAGTGCTAGCCTATATTTAAACTACTTCCGGTAGTTAAGTATATTACAAACTGCAAGAGAACATTTTATATTATGTGTGCTAATAAGTAACTTACTATCTTCCATCTGATAAAAAGGAAACTTGGTGTAAATTTACCGTTCGGACATTTTACTTTGTAAAAACAGCGTCCATTTCTGAAGAATAATAGCAAATATTATCAAACTAAACATACATACCAACTTCATAACTAACAGTCAATTCCACATTCGGTCAACTAATAATTGGGAAATAAATAATTGTTGGATTCATACACGCTTCGTGCAATTCTTGCCTTGTACGATGAGTATTAAACGCCCTCCAAAATTTGATGTAGGCTTTCCCGCGTACACCGTGAATTATCCACGAAACTGTTCTCCACAGCACACGTAAACGTGACTATTCGCGAGCTTTCAAGACACTATTTCGCGAAACTTCACGGGCATTTAATTACTTTTCCGGTAAAAGTGCACGGGTACGCCCGAGCGCCGCGAAAGTGAAGCAAACTGTCCGTAATTTCGCAAGTTCTCGGGTGTCACGTCGTCCATTTATTACTCAACTTATTGTCAGCAGGCGACGGAAACAAAAGCGCAATAAGACGCGGGGGAAGAACCCGGACGGAAGCCGGAAACGCGCAGCGCGGAAAAAGGCGAAAACCAACGAAATGAAACGTTCGCAAACGAGTCACGATCCCCTAATTAGGGGGGGGGGGGGCTAAATACCGCTGACGTTTTTTGCCGTTGCAATATTATCATATTTAGTATGCGCACTTAGGAAGCCGGCTTAAATAAGCCCTGGGACCTCCGGAGTGCGGAAGCTCCGGGCGAAAGCACGAAGTCTAATAAGTTCCACTGGCCGAGCTCTGCAGCCGGACTGCGACTCGTATTTCTGTGACAGTATTACTGTTCGTTCACGTGCTTGCATTACCAGATGTACGATGTTTGATCAAAACAGCGCTAAGAACTTTATCTAATCTGAAAAAAAAACAACTTCGGTGTGGTAACTATTACGGATAGTAAGCAGTGTAGGATATAAGGGTCGACAATGAATGAGTGTTAAAACAGTAACAATAAAGGTTATTAAGGAGTAATAAAATAACTGTGATAGTTCGCACGTACTTCCTAGTCTCTACGCTTCGTCTCACAGACTCTCTTTCTCTGCCGCACTGCATTCATCTCACTTTCGTAAAGACCTCGCACACACTTCGCATATTCTTACTACGCATCACAGTGCATCCAAAAACTCGGACGTTGGAATCAGCTCTAGCTCTTCCTGTGATGTCTTAATTATTGTTTCTTGTGTGGCGAAACGTCGACCTTTTAGTGCCCGTTTAAGGTGAGCGAAGGCGATATAAATTTCTTAAAATTAATCATAATTGAACATGAAACATCGGTCTATGGTCATTATCAGACAACGAAGCAGCAGGTAATCACGCCAGTGGGTGAAGAAAGGTCAGCCACGTCCAAAGATGCGTCGCTCAAATTTAAAACTCATTGGCACGATTACTGCTTCGTCTCCACATCGTAATCATAGACCCATGTTTCGTTTCCAATTATGGTTAATTTTAAGAAATTTACATCGTCTTCGCTCACCTTAAACGGGCACTAAAAGGTCGACGTTTCGCCACACAAGAAACAATAATTACGAAATCACAGGAAGAGCTAGAGCTGATTCTAACGTCCACTTACCAGGCCATTTCCAAAAACCGGAAAAAAGGATTTCGAATGTGTATAAGAACAGGAGGAGATTATTTTATTTTTTGTTAAGATTGATAATAAGCGATTTATACATTATGTCCCCGGACTTTTTGATCAGACCTTGTATATGTACCTGGCTGATTGGAATCTGTCTATAATTACATGCAAATTTGTAATACAAAACAGCGTAACTGTGATACCTAAACCGCTTTCCGTATAAAATATTATGCGTACCAATTAGTAATCCACTTTTTATTGACGAAATCGATATTCCTAGCTTTAGGAGTCAAGGATCTACAAATATATTTTGATTTGTATTCGTAATGATTTTTCAAAATCGTACAGTACTTTCTACTGTGTGACAGTTCAAGAAATTAGTTTTAACTTCAAATATATTGCCTTACAATTAAGAAATATAGTGTATTATTTACTGGTACGCTTAATACATAGTAATGGTAACATTATTGTTCTGTGAAATAATTTCTGAGAACATAACGATAGTTTGTCTCAATAATAATTCATCCTGACAATACAGTACAAGGTACGCAGAACAAAGTTGCACGCAATTCATTCGTGGATACCCAGGTGTTTACAATAAACGTCAGTTTATTTCACGTCATTCGCGTTTTAACAAAATCATTCTACTCGTAAGTAGGTAAATTTGTGCTGTACCAAACTTATAAAATAGCAAGAACTGATAGAAACGGGGATATTTTGTGTCAGGAGATAATAAACATACCTAACAATTCAATTCAATAATTGTGAATGTTGTGCATGAAGAGTGTCATATTATAAATGCTTGCCATTCAGTGAAGAATAAATGAATTTAGGCTGTCTTCTTTATTTTCACTGTTTCATAATATTTTATGTAACAGAATAGACGTAATTCTTGATTGTCGTAATGAACAAGGACAACATTTTTCTAAACCACAATTCATAGAGTTTTTTCAATACTTCTATGTATAGCGATCGAGTCCATACGTGACTGTAGATTTTTTCCGATTGTCTGAAGTTCACATCTGACTAATTAAAATTTAATATAATACAACGCTTAATACTGGTCGTATTGCAGATTTTGTAAAATACTCTATAAAGTTTTATATTTGCATAAAAATCCGCAGTCGAATCACTATTATGAAAGGAAATTGTTTCGAAATCATGGAACGCACGATTCGAAGAGCTGCGGTCAGGCGAACCACCCCCACATCGGCTTTCGATTCGTAGTACTCGGGCATTGAAGTCTCCAATCTGTTTCAGTTATTCCTCTCCTACCTTCGAAGCGTTTGATCAATGCATCGAAATCTCAGGCGCTCTGAATCTCGAATCTACTTTTGCCATCCCTTTTGTCTATTAACAGAAGAATTGTGTCAAAATGCAAGTCTTTTTAGAGACAATACGAACGGTACAGAGATTAAATCTACTAGTTTCTTTTTCTTTTTACCTTTCTTTGCGAATGAAATTATGGAAAAGATTTTTGGTCGATCAAAATCGGTAGAGCAACACGTTTAATAAAACTTTTGGATTTTTTTCAAGAATATATCATGTACAGATTATTTTTTTTAAGAATCTAGTACTTTGTTAGAAGCAAGTAAAGCTTCGTTAGTCGTTGGATATTCTAATGTTACAAAATATTATGATCTTGTATTTTAATTTTTGCAAACTAATTATTAAAATTGTAATTTAGCATAAATTGTTTTTCAATTCTACTAAATCTGTATTTCTTCTCGTTTTTATAAAGAAAGACACTCAAAACCCTGTTCTTAGGCGTTACAGAAAAGGAGATGAATAATAAAAGTCTGCAATTCTACTGCAAATACTTTTGCTTAAAGCGGATACAATAGCTTATGTTTGTCTGTGAAAATGATGCAGACATTTCATTGAACGGCGGACTCAAGAGAAAGATCAATAAGAGTTAACTGAAAGATATACGACAAGTACCACTGTTCATCGAATCAAAGAGACAATAGTGTATTATAATACTTCTTTCCGGTCACTGTACGTAACATTTATTTATAACAAGAAATTGTTTCTTATTCAAAAGTTGTTTCTTTTTCATTTTGGTAAAATGGAAAATTCTTCGTGAATAAATCCAAAGATATTCTATGAAAACTGACATAAAATAATACAACTGAAAGTTATAAACAATACTTGTGTATTGAGTTAACGATATTTCAGGATTCTCGATTCCAGTAATTTCAGTTGTGATTTGACGTCGCGAAAGTGGCCGAAAGTTTTCGGTAGAAGATATGATGAAGATGCTGTTGGAGCAACGAGGAGAGACGTCGAAAAAGATGCGCGAGGAAGAAGCGGCCTACGAGGGGCTCTAATTTACCAGGATGCAGGGACTTTGCGTCTGAGACTGAAGCTAACTGCTAATTTAAGGGTTAATTCCTTAGGAAACAAGTTGGCAGAGTTACGACGAAAATATTCATGGCATTATGCATACGCTTAGTCGGACGCCGGGTGTCGCTAATAAAAATTAAAAAGTCTAATTGCGAAAGGTTGTCGTTGCACGACTTAAGATCATTCTATCAGTCACTTTTCGTTTTGCATAAAAGAATAAGGATCTTGATCACATTACTCCCCCGACGATTATTCCGAGCATCCCCAACGCAGACGTTCTCCATTCGATCAATCGTGCACACGCAGCTTCTTATTCCTCGTTTAAATTGAAACGGAGATTGATACAACAGTCCCCCCTTAAATCGAAAGCGCGCCTCATCCCAGCGTACTTAAATTATCCTTCGCCTGTATCCACGCTTCTTTAATTCGATTTCCGCCAGAAAAGACAAAACGGCCGTCTAAATCCTCCCTTTTGCCGTGATGTTCGTTCCTCCTCGGATCTATCCGATTCGTTCGAATATTGAATTCCACGATACATAACACGGAACGGAAAACGACCGTACCCGTCTGTCTCCTGCGAAGGTACAAATGGCACGCTAGGGTGGTGTTACCGTGAAATATGCCTCACTCCTTCGGCGCACAACAACCCGATCTGCATTTTTCAGGCATCCGGCCCATGGGAGTACAGCTCGTGAAAACGAGTTGAATGGGATCTAGATCGCTGTTCGGATTGGACGACAATCGTGTCAATTACAGATCTCCGCGGAGGAGGATTTCCCGACAATTCCCTCGATGAACAGTTCGACGGTCAGTTTTTAGCAATCGGAAATGAAGAGGAAAAAAAAGAATTACTTCGCGCGGCTCAAAGGCTGTGGAAAATTACTTTTTAAGTATACACGCAGTGAGTTTAAAGACCAGCCGACGACATTCGCGCTTCGTAACTTCCACGAAGGCTGCGGATGTCAGGGCTTTCCGTGTCCGTGATGAGCGGGAAAGGCGGCGCGAGGGTGGAACTGCCTGACAACAGGCTGACAGTCAGATTTGTACATTTTAAGTACCGAGCCCTCTCTCTTCTCTACGGCCTCCCATTTCGCGCGATAAATAAGACTGCGACCTCGCTGCCAAGAGTGATAATTAATTCGAGACGCTTTGGGCACCCTGCAGACTTCCTGCCCCCTCGAATTAAAGAGCTTATGGAGGACTATTGACTTGTCCCTCTTCTTTAATTTCCCATGCCAGGCTTCTTTTTTTGGTATATCAAAACTTTGATACATTCTTTGCAACCCATTAAAGGATCAAAATAATGTTTACGGTGAGAAAACCTAATAATTGACGAATAATTTCACTTTGTTTCTTGAAAATGGTCTGTGCGTAATATCGAGTTGGAGATTCGATACTATGTAGCAAAGATTTCCGTAAGGCCGCGGAGTTTAGGTGACAATGTTTATCAACATGACCGATTCTGCGTATGAAATCGTGCAGTTTCCTCGTTGATTAATAAATTACATCACTGTATTAATGTGAATGGACACCATTTCGAACACCTGCGTTAGTGAATGGATGAAGTCTTACGGAAATCTTTGCTAGTATTGAATCTCCAACTTGATATTACGCACAGACCATTTTCAACGAACAAAGTGAAATTATTCATTAATTATTAGGTTTACGGCTAATAAAGGTCAGTAGTTTTTTTATTCGAAATTTAACGCTCTTTGATATTTTGGCATAAAAAATATAGCATGACATTTAAAAAAACGAAGTTTCCCTTCAAATCTTCGAAAGGTCTTCACTTACAAACAAAATATATGCATTACATAATGAATCCCTCCAAACCATAGAAATTAGAAAATTTATAGAAATAAAAAGTTTTTCATACAATGCATACTTTAGAAGTTATGCAGGGTGAACAAGTTGCGTGGACCACCTTGTATACATTAACATAATTGTTTATTGTTTTCACAAAACCATGGCGATTATCATCTGCAGACAATCCATCAAAACTTTTGCACTGACCCAACACATTCGTGTATTGCATTATTTTTTAACTGCAATCGCAAGTAACTGTATTGACTAATTTAAACAAAAAATAGAAATAGAATGGAATTTTATATCCTGTGTTGTAGGGTTTTTTAGAATTAAAATGAAATGAAAACGCTATAACATTAATTTAATATAAACTGCCTATTTCATTATATTTTGTAAATCCGTTGTAATTTGTTGTGTATACTTATTTTTCGTCTAACAGAGCATGGAGGGTCTAAGAACACTGCTACAATCAATGACTTACAGTATTGCCTGTGCGAAAAATAATTTTAAAATTAAAAAAAAAAATGAATGATCCATAAATATACTTTCAAGCAATTCTCGGCTCTGGAAACACCATGTGCCTTCATCCTTGTACGATTTCTGATTTTGAGTACATGGGATCAATCTGTACTACTTAAATTCGATCTTGTCATATAAGATCCTCAACAGTACTGACTATAATAAATAACTAAAGTCTCCAAAGTTTTTCGCCAAGCGCTGTCTTCTCTGCAATACTGTTTACATTTTGTACTCTGTAGCTCTATGTTCTACCTACATCGAAACGAAGACCTCGATTATAGGTATCATGCGGCTGCAAATTCTTCTGTTAGTAAACTTCTTTTACTAACACATCGTCACTTGCTAACTGATCATTGCCGTATCAGCCTTTAATTCATTACACGTTCACGGTGGTGTACTCCCCTCCTGTGTTTACTAGATTTTATTAGTTTAATTTTTAAGGAGTTGGTAAATATCAGCCTTGCTGAAAGTAATGGCGAACATATCTTTTTTAAAGCGCAACAAAAGTTTGAAGTAATATAGCTCACATAAAATACAACAGGAGACATATACGCCACCACTCTGAAGTTTAAGTATACATATATGATGAGAAAAGTACACTAAAACTTGTATTTTCGTTCCGCTACTAGTGCTCCGTTTTTCGTAACCTACATACGTGAGCACCGCAAAATATTAATTTATGTGTACGTGAGCAGGAAATACAAACACAATAAATACATCCAACCATTTGAATGGTAGTGTATATTCTGTATCGCAATAATCGCGTCAAACTTTATTTTGTTTAGATTTCAGTTTATTTATTTCATTAATTTTTGTATGAATACTTTTACTGCCTACTGCATTTGTTCTACAAATTACTCATTGTTTTCTTTTATTTTCTGCGAGAAATACTGACGAAACGTATGAACAAGCACAAAGTCCATTCTCATTACGTTCTATCAAACTTGTAAACAAATAACGGTACTTCGACTTGAAAGAATTTTATAGCATCTACCCAATTAATATGATTTTTTCCCGTCACATGATTATTCCTTCAGATCACTAGAATATGCTGTACCAAGAGAAAATTTCGAAAACAACGTCCATCTAAATAGAAACTAAAAATAAAGGTGAAACGTTTATTTTAGCCAAAACAATCGAAGTTCTATATCACTGGTACAATGAAATTAATTGAACAATGAAAAGAAACTGTAAAAACAAAAGTAACAAATAAGGACGGGATATGAATTGAAACATACAGATCCTAACTCTGTCCTCAAAAACGCTAGATACTTACCGGACAACCCAATACTTTCGAAGATTCATGAAACTTCTCGATTGTCATGCCAGAAATTCCAATATATTATGTCTAATGACCACTATACCATCCGAACGTAATCCCCAAAAGAGGGCACACGATCATTTCTTCGCGGCACTAATTCCGCTCCGGGTAATGGTTATCGTTAAAAGGAATACTCACTCACGGAGCATTCTCCGGTCCAACGCTTACGGTGTTGGTTGGGATCACGTTCGTCCGGCCGGAAGAGGCTTGTAAAAATAAAGAAAATTTATTCGCGTAATTTTAGTGGCGTAGCGTGTATTCGGTATGCTCTCTCCTTCCAACTCCACCCTCGAACAGACAGCGCCGATGCTAGGACCGGACCAGGGAGGGCGTTGTAGCGTTTCCGCGGAACGAGTGGCAATATAGTTTCCCTAATGGCGTTTTAAAAAATGTTAAAAAGACGATATTAAGAATGTGACTACGGGCGGATAGGAGTCAAGGAAGGAACTCGAGATGGAGAGGCCTGGCAACCGGTGGACGGAGAGGGAATGTACACGGCTAGAGTGAGGCCAGGTTTCACGGAAGGTGGAGGTATGGGGGTGGTCGAGAAAGGTACTCTAAGGGGGTAGTACGAGCCTGGTTAATCGCCGTAAGACAACCGGAGAAATGAGCGAACAGTAACCGGGGGGTTGGGTCGGTTCCTTCTTTTCTCGGCGAAGGAGCGACGGAGGGGGGTGATTAGGGTGGAATTTAAAGGAGTGTCGAGTGTCGGGGGCGGAGGAGGAAAAAACGCAAAGAAATTAAAGATGAACCTTCAGTGAAATGGGGCGTGAGTTTATAAGGACCCTCTGGTTTGGAGACACCCCGCGCCACTTTCTTTGCGTTTTATATCCGGGGCATCATCTCGTTCGCCGGATCGAGAAATATTTAAAATGTTTTTATATTCTTGTAAACAGAACAACTTGGGCAGGAACGGTCACAACTTGTCCCGAGAATTAGACGAATGAAGATTTGAAACAAGACACTGTCTTATACTGTTACGGTCACTTGAATTGCTTGACTCACTTTGTTGAAGTGACCTTCCTGGTACTTACGTATGTTAATCTAACATGACATAGTACCTAGGTTGTACTGGCGTCCTCGCTTCAATGTTTGTACTCGATTGAATTTGATTTGGTAATTATAAAATAACTACTTTTCCCGGTTATAAGGTATTGAAGACTGCATTCCGCAAAAATAATAACAATCTGTTGGATTACATTAATATTACTGTAATAATGTTGTTCAATCTTCTGACCCTATTTTGATGAAGCAAAAAGTCAAGAAGCAACGTTTAATTTAAAGAATTGGTAGCTAACATGTCAAGTTATATAGCAATGTTTAGAGTGAGTGACATAAGTGAAATCGCAAATTAAATTCGTACTCGTTATGATTACTTTTTCAGACACTAAAAGCTTGTAATTAGATACTGTTTTACTAAATTGATGGTAACATGATTTTCCAGATCATTAGCTTAAAAATGACATATTTGATAAATAATTCACTATGCCTACTCAATCAGCAGTTGAAGTTTCGTAGAATACGTAATTTCAGAAGCAAATCAAAAATTATTCAAATGTCAGTAGACTCATTAATCATCATCAACATTTATAAACGCCTTAATTCCAATCAGACAACTTCGAATTCTCATGCCTCCTTCGCGGTGGTCGGTACATCAGGAATCAGTCCAAGAACGAGCTGCTGGAGAAGATACCTCCTGAATACAAAATATCAATCAGCTTCGAGGGAGAACCGGGCGAGAAAAATACTCGGTAATTACGACAAGCTCCCTTTACCATCTCTTCGACCACCCCAATCACCGTCGTCTCGATTACTTTTCAAGGATGGAGATTTCGATTTTCTTTAAGAGCCTCCGTCCATTAGGACCAAGAACGTTCTATTTTTCAAGACGTCAGTCTAATCTCGTGCAATTTAATAGAGTTGGAAGCGGAAGTGGAAGCGCTATCTTTTAAACAAAAGTCCCTATGAGGAGATTGATTTTTAGGTATGACATAGGTTTACAGGTTGATCTATTCATTTCAGATTTTTGCGAAAACGTTTGTCTGTATGCTATAATTAAACAGCAGATTTGTTTTAAGTAATTGAAGGGAAGCAATGTTGAACAGAAACATGTTTCTTAGTGTAGGGATTTTCTTGAAACAGATTAAACGTTTTCTCAAAATTTTGTTGAAACTTTTATTGTACATATTTATATAGCTTGCTCTTAATATTGTTTTTTTTTTGTATGAGAATTGCATTGGATAACCATCTAAGAAAGGAACTTTAATTTAGATATACTTACGAAAAGATCTGATGATAAAAGTCCTTAGAGTGTGCTAGACCCATTCTTCAAAATATGTACGAATTTATTTTTTTAGATGACACTATTGATCTTCATTACGATCCCTCATACAGAATTTTACAATTAGTACATTTTAGCTATCTGCATTTTAAAGAACTTTAGTTTGCAATTGCATTATGAATTCTGTCTTTTATACGTTATTGCACGATCTGTAAATCTTCCCTTACGCACTAACCACCCAATAAAAACAATAAATAATTATAGTAATCGTATTCAGTCCTGGTAGATGTTGTGTTACAGCAAAAGTCCAGTTCATAAGTTTTTCATTAAATTACAAGGAAGAATCTCATTCATTTCGATAAATTATCCTTACAAATAATATTTTACAAATATGAAAGTGAATTGAAATATGTACAAAGCATTTTTTAAAGCTAATCTTTTTATAAAATTGAATTCTCATAGAATGTATGGTTTCTGAGCACTCTAATATTATATTCATACCAGTTAGAAAATAAGATACGTGAAGATTACTCAATCTATTGTCATTCACCAAATCTACTTTGTCATAAAATTAAATATATTAAAATGTAAACTGTTTACACAAATAATCTTCTACGATGCTACTACAGAAAAATTAATATAATACCATTTGCTTCATATTGTGATATAATTTATATTGTAAAATAAGTAAAAATATCAGTAATACTAGAATAAATCTACGTATAACATCGAACAATGAAAACAAACTTCTGTTAATACTCAAAATTGGCATAATAATTTGCACAATAAGGAAATGAGGAAATATCAGTCATAAAAATTTATAAAAAACATGTTACGATCCTAAAAATGAGTATGCAATCTTTTGAAAAATAATTGGAGGTTTCGAGAATACTCGAACTCATTTCCTCGACACGGTGGTACGTAGCAGGAAGGATACAATATTCCAGTTATAAGTTTCTCGGGCCATTCTCCTTTCCATACATCCCACAGTCGTCCCCTTCGAGGTCAGAAAATCCACGTTCCAGCGTGCAAGGGGGCGCGGTATTATAACGAATCCTCGCGGAAATTAAAGGAAGGACCTTTATGTATTCTCTCGAGAATTCATACGTAGCCGGTTAATTACGAAATTCAAATTAACACAAAAAACGGAGGAGATCTGCTAGAGGGAGGAAGGGGGAGGGACCGACGTTTTTTAAGGATCTCCCTTTTTAAGGCTACGAACTCGCCTACTTATTACGTTTCTCGGTAGCTCCACTGCCGGTCTGGCAGTCGGTTATTTACCTACTCGAGGTTTTAATTACCTACCCCCCTAGCTCTACGGCGGACAGAAAAGTAATCTTGGAAGTATGTGAAAGCGAGCACAGAATTTACGTAACGGACGTTAGGAACAAAGTAGGTATATTGGCCTTAGCCAAGCACTTTTCTTCGTTAACATGAAATAACGTCTGTATACGGATAATAATAATAACAATCGCGGGGTTCCTAACGGAAACACTTGACAGAAAAATTCTAATCGTCAGGAACAGAATGAAATCATATTAATGTCTTCAATGTTTCGTGCAGGGGAGACTGAGGGTGAAACTTGGATTCTAAGAATCAAAACGCCATAACTTTGACAGTAATGAAATAAGAAAAATTTAAATAATAGCGCACAAACTAATTTTTTAGGAAAAAGAACAATGCAAAAAAAAGTAATGATTTAAATATAGGTACTTGGTATATTCAATTTTGCCCCACTGCCTGGAACACATTCAATTCTTCAGACCCCGAACCACTTTATTACACTTTATTAATACTTTACTACACAACAAGTAGTATAATTTTTACCAAAAAATACTCACTTAAGACTGTCAGTAGTTGTGAAGCTTTTAAATGACGGAGAATTAGATCAGAGCACTCGAAGACATAAAAAGATCAACCTTAGGAAGCACACGTGTATCGTGATCGGCATTTGTTGATGAACTGATGCAAATGGCGGCGATACGTAGCTGTAACGACGTGACAAAATTGTAAACCGTTTTAAAAATAATAGTAGATCCCGGTTTTACCCAGGTATCCGGTTTTGGGCGAGTTTCCCTTATCTATCTGGTAGTACCTTACAGTGTACAATGATGTTGGCAACAACTTATGCTTCGGAAGTTAATGTATAATTCATCACAAAACTGTAATGAGTACTGAAATTTTTTTTTTATTCACAATTTCGTAATGATATTAACGTCTGAAAAATAACATACGTCTACAGTAGTGTGAAAAAGTATCAGATTAGAACAGTTTTTTACTGCGTATACTATTGTGTATTAAAATGCACGCAAATTGCATAGTTATTCATGTTCATGACCAGATTAATTAGATAGTAAGGATCTAATAAACAACTGTTCCAAAAAATTGTATTGTGATTATTATTATACTTTTTCAACTACTATACATAAACAAAGAATTATTTGTGGTGTTGCACATTTTACATACTAAATATCAAGTGCTGGCATTACCATCATACACTGATACTATACATATACTAGAGGAGATGGTCCAAATACAAACTAGAGTCTAAATATGGGCTAGTTGAAAGTCTAGGGTCATGCTAGATGTTTCATCCTTGCGGGAATAGTGTGAAACTACGACTCAAGAAAAAAAAAGCTAATTTTCACTCCATGTCATAAAGCAAACATGTTTTAGGTACACTGGCGTGTTATATCTTAAAAATTTTCAACAGGTTTGCCAGTACGTCCTTGAAGTAAAACTGCTAGGTCATATTTAGACCATCTCCATGTATTAATGTTCTCCGTCTTCCTAATATTAAATACGTTCTGCATGTTCAGAATTTATTCGTTCAATTTCATTTTGTTTTTCTTTTTAACGGATAAACTCCCGAAAAACGCGCACACCCGATGACCCTGACCTTACAATATGTCATCAAGATCACCCACTCAAGTAACATTCGAAAGGTTTAAACCGCCGATCATTGATTATTAAAAAGTTATGAACAAAAACATGCTTGAACTGTTTCTACCCAACTCCGATCAGTATAATGCTTCAAAGTTGATTAAAGACAGTTCAAGAAAAAAATCATTCAAAGTTGGTTAGAGACAAATCAAGGAAAAAAATTATCATTGTCACCGCGGACTTGACGCGGAACTGAACGACGAAATAAGCAAGTATTTATTCTAACAGTTTGTTTTTTAACTAGCTCTAACTAATTCATATCAGTATAGTACTTTGAACAGTAGTGTTTGTTAGTTTCTTAATTTACTCTAACCAACTCAGATCAGTATAATGCTTTTAAAGACACTATGTAGGTTATAAAAGTTCAGATTTCTGGGAAAACTACGGTACGTTTTGTAATCTTCCTTTGTTAATAGCTTTTTAATAACCAATGATCGGCAGTTTAAACCTTTAAAGGTTACTCGGGAGGATGACCTTGATAACATGTGCCACAATCAGGGCCATCGAGTGTGGATGCTTTTCGGAAATAATTATTTAAATTACAGGATCTTAGCTCAAAATTATACGAATAATTTACAAAACTAGAATTTGCAGAGAATTTGACACCCTCGCTAAGAGTTATTCTGACAAACGTAAAACACTCGGTTAAGTTTTATTAATGTTTCTGCTTAATTGCTTTCGTAAAATTTTATTGTTCCATAAATACATGAGGCTATTAAAATTGTAATGGTATGCCTGACAATATAAACGACATCGACAGTTTGTGAAACAACTACATAGTTCGAAACTGTGAGTTTTATTTTACACCCTTCAGACCGTGTACTCGCCAAGCGAGGGAGCAATAGCAAGCATTCGCTCGTGCTCGCAAGGGTTCGCTCATGTTCAACTGAAATGCTCACCCTACGTCCACACTGGAACGAATCCATTTCTGTTCGCAATTGATCCGAAGACTGACCGCGAGCAAATTATGAAATAATAAATACGAAGAAATTTGTTTGCGCAAGTGCTACTTTTATTGTGCTGAAGTTAAGTGCAAAAAATAAAAACAAAGTAAACAAGATAAACGATGGTGGCAAACTTCACTGTTTAAAAACAGACAACGGTATAATGGAAGCCATTTGTTAAAGGACTTGTAGGAAGAAAAAGGATATAAAATGTTCCAAAATTTCTGCAGAATGTTGACCGAAGATTGTGAAAAATTTCTGCAACTTGTGGAATCAAAAATAATGAAAAGTGACACAAACTACATATATGTATAGAAAAGATATTTCACGATTCTTGGCTACAGTAAGCATCTATGAGTCTAGTAATGTTTTCATTACACCATTCCATTTTTATTTCACACGGAATAGAATGTTCCCGGGCAGAGCAAACGAATGCAACAAATAACCGTCTACACCAGACGAGCGCGATCACGTCTTTCTTTTGGTGTACTCGCTCGCTCGTGCTCGCTCAGCGGTACACGCCAAACGAGCACTGAGTGAGAATGTTCGCTCGCTTGGTGAATACGCGGTTTAACGCAATATTCGTACTTCCTGAGAAGGGTTATTTTCGTTACGAATCCCACAATTCCCCCATATTACGATACCTTTCAATTTTTTAGACGACTTACCGCTTACCCTGCATATAATTTCATAATTCGTGTCCCTCAGCAACTCTTCTACCCACTGAACCATTTTAAGAAATCAAAACACGAATTTATGTAGCGACTTAGAACTTACGATCGTATAAAGAAATCGTGAAAACATCTTTTAAATGGTATTTGACCTTTCCCGAAAAAAAAAAGACATCAGACGCATCGAATCTCCGTTCGGAACCGATGCGATGCCTGCGGCTTGACAGGTCAGAACGCCGAGTTGTATCGGCGGTTACGAGCATCGTAAAAGGTTATAGTTACATTATAATAAGCCGCGTGCGTCGCGGAAAACGAAGAATACTGAACGACCGGGACTCGGTGTTTATGTATCACCGCGGATGGAAATACCCCCGAAGCGTGTAAAAGGGCGGCAGAAGTCAACAATTTATCGCGATGTAAAAGAGAAAGTCCTGATTATTGGCACGTTTAAGGGCTCGTAACCGAGGCCCGAAACGATGTCGAAAGAGACCGCGGGACCGCTGGCTGTTTTTGATCCTTGGAAACAGTTCAACAAGAATAAAAAGTGCCATTTCGGGGGTAGGTTAATCCCTTGCGGTTAGAGGGGGAAAGCTGAACCTGCTAAACCCTTTCTACTCGACTGGCGGACTGTTCCAGTTTATTCATCGTGTTGTAGATAATGTAGGATATTCTTGCCGAATCATTTTGTAGATTGATCCTTCGGTAATAGATGTTCGGCCACTTATGACCTCTGAACATTCCATTATTTTATGACAAAATTTAGACTGTGTTGCTCGAAGAAAAGCCTGTATAATATATTAGGTTGTATATGTATACTATATACCATATGAGATTGGCAATCTCAGATTGCAGTTTCTATAGAACAAAACAGAAACGCTTATTTTTGAGAAACTAATTTTTATTCGATTGATATATGCACCGTGATGATTATTAATGGTTTTCTTCAAACGAGATATTATTCGATATATTCAATTTATAAAAATTGGTGTTTTTAGATTGTAGAAATTCTTTATAGCCAGCAATTACCGATTCTCGATTAGGGAACGTTATAGGTATTTCTCAGAGAGAGCTCCCGATAACACAAAAAGTAGTCTGTTGTTGGAGAAACATCAGGTGAATGTCGTAACTTTATAATTGAATTCGCCCAAGTTTGCCATCATCTAATTTATATTCACATAGGAAAAATATTCAAAACTATTATTTTATACATAATATTGTTTAGTTACGTAGGATAGTTAAACATTCACGATAAGAGTTCAAGAATCAGAGAAATATACAGGGTGGGGCAATAACTATGCCCACTTTGAATATTGCCGTTATTTGTAATAATATGAAAAAATGTTATATACAAAACTTACACGGTATAGAGGGGGGCATATTGGGACACAAACATTTGCTGCGTTGGTGAAGGCATAGAGAATTTTTGAAGGTCATCTCTATTTCTTTTAATGGAATGCTATGTTTTTTTTTATCGCGATGTGATAACCGGTGTTGAGACGACTTCAGCGAGCTATCATGGAAGGTCATGGAAGGTCATGCAAGGTCAAATGTGGTAGTAAAATAAACTTTCTTACATTACAGGAGATACTCGAAGTGGTGACCGTTTGCGTCAATGCAAAGTTGTCACCGCAATTTACTAATCGCGGTTGGTTATAAATTATTCGAATATCAGCAATTTCATGTGGTACACCTGCTACTACATATATGTATACATTTTTAACACGTTAATCGCCGCATCGGTCACCGATGACCAATAATAAATTTTCTACTCCGACCCTGTCATCGGAAACTGACGACATGAAATGTAAGAAGTAATACCTTGATATTTAAACATAAAAATGGTAAGAATACGAAAACAATAGAAACGTAGCATAATTTTCAGTAATATTAATAAATACAATAAAATGATAAAATAATCATTTTAATGGAGTTCGTTGCAATATGTGAAGCAGGGATAAAATTTTCCACTGGAATTATCAGAAAATGTTGTTACTTTCGTAATCCAGCTTCTAGCACTTTTCTTTCGAAATCGTTTAGTGTTGTCGTGGTAACATTTCTTGTACAATTTCTGACCTCAAACACTCATCCACTTTTCTGTACAATTACTGACGTAATTTTCAACGTTTACTTGTATTGAAGATAGCTATGTTTCTCCTCACTACCGTCCTCAGGTGGGCAACCAGAAAATTGGGACCGGCGGGCCCCGGCATTACGCCTAGTCTATGTTGTGAACCGTGCCTAAGAGACTACATGAAGTAACGCGAACTGAACTTTATTATAAGTAATAGTTACGTATTAATAAACATATATATACACATAATCAATCCGCCCACTCCACTTATTTCACCGTAACAACTTGTATTATTTTATTTGTATTACCAATCCATGGTACATATTACAAAATCAACTAGGCGCTTAACGTGTTAATACTCGTGAAATAATTCAAAGAAGTACCTATCTTAGTACATGTACTTTGAATAGTAGGTATTGCAATAAACATAGCTCGTTTAAATTATATTACCTATTAGTAAAATTTCTGGAGAAACAGAAGTTAAAAGGCACATACCATAAAGTTCTTGTGCGAAAGTTTCTACTGGTGGATGTATAAAAGATATTTTATTGGGGGTCATAGCTTACCCGATGTTCGCCTTGTATGTGGTTATTTCACTGTCTGTTTTTTGTTTAATAAAATAATGTCTCGAACAACTAAAAAATTCTCTTGGTGCGTATAAAAAATTTTAGGTGACTTGTAACATAAAAAGAAAACCGATTGCAAAGCAACCGTAATACACGTGTTAAAATACGCTATTTGCACACGAAACAATTAATAATTCCATTGATTTATTGTTATTGTTACGTAACTGGTTATGAAATGAAGTTTACTTGGTGGTTTCGTCCTATTAAATTCTTATACACTGCGTGGCATAACTACAAAAGCAATCTGAAAATTTCGATCCTTATGTATTGCGGTTAAAGTAAAAATTTCACTGTCTAGGAACCAACAGAAGTCTGTTAACATACATATTCTTCCGTCAAACCTCAAGTCGGAAAAGTGCAATTCACTTTTATTCCGAAGTAGCTATCATGTGTGAGAGATATTATTCCAACCCAAATGGTTAAGTTATCAACGAGCAGTGGTAAATCGCGATCAAGCCGCAACACCTATGGTCAACTGAAATTGTTTCCATGTTTCCAGTGAGAAAATCCAAGTGTGTATTTATATGGTGACAATGTATTTCTAAAGATATTTTCTATTCAAGTGCTTTATAGGAAGAAAGAAGATGTTCCACAGTTTTCGTATAATCGAAGTTCAACGCTGTACAAGCACAAAATATTAAAGCTATCGATGTCAAGTACCGTTAAGAGAATCGATACAAATAATCGACTGCGATATTCCATACATCCATTCCTTACACCTGCAACACCGGTGTACTAATTCCCGACGAAAATCGCGCTTAACGACGGCGATAAGGAAAACTCGGCCGCAGCGGCAAACCTCCCCAACGCCTCCGAGCTTATAGCGCGTAATATAAAGCCCCGTTCGGCGAGACGAAGTCGGAATAAACGGAAATTACCGGGGCCATCTTGTAATTATACGGCTAATAGGAAGGTAATTTAGTGTCTCGAACTCGAGTTACCAGTGCGCCGGAGACGTCTGTAGGAGCCGCTCGTAGCCCGCGTTGCCGCGGCCTTCGCGGAAAATTAAAATAATAAACGGCATCGTTAGGATTCATCATCTGATTTTAATTTCCATTCCGAAATGATTGCGCATTATCTCCGGGCCGCCCTGTAACACCATTTCTGGATTTACTGCTCGAGGGCCAAGCCAGACGTTCCTTTTGCCCCGCTCGTTCGTTCGCTACGGCCTCGTTTTTCCTTCGTCCTATCCAATTTTATCTTCTTGTTCTTCCACCGTTCCTCAGAGACCACCTGTTCTGTTATGCATTCGACATTACCGATGATTTCACAGGGAATTCTTATATTCCGTTACAAGAACAGAAACGGTGGGCGGTTGAAATGCGATTTTCTAAGGGATCATGGCGAAAATTTTGAGGTCGGATGAGCTGGTCAATCATCGTAAAGCTATCAGACAATATTGACTCATTGTCAGAGGTAATACCGCGTAAATTCCGATTCATACAGAATCTTTCGTTTAACTCTTCTTAAGGTCAAAGTAACGATCTATCGTTAGAATCGTTACAATGTACTGGAAATGAGTACCGTTCACGTTGGTTGTTTTGGTTTGTGTGTACTGCCCTGTATATTGTAGATTAATAAACTGTTGATATGTATATGTAAGGAAGTAAAGTGAATATGTTTGTATCTTGAAATCTGAATAACGTGGGATTCTCCGAGGAACTAGAGTAACGGGAGAATCGGCAAGTAAAATCTTAACAGTCACCCGTGTTACGTACGAAAGTGCTCACCATAACGATGTATCGTCAACGCCTGTTATCGCCTGTTATCGGCTGTTGTCGTCAAAGTGTAATTAAATATAAAATAATTGAACAAATTTTTTATGGAATTTCAAAGATTTCAGTAGTTTTGTTATAAAAATCCTCTGAACCTTTTTTAGCAAGTGCTCCCTAAAAATCGTTGATCCTAAAAGGGTTAATGGACTTCAGATCGGAATTCCAATGTAGTAATTTTATAATCTTCCTAATATGTGTCTATATGGGAAAGAGAGTATTTATAAAATGTAAATATTTCGTTCCTATTTCTCTAGTGTAGATTATTCGAAATTTTTGTCGAAAAATTGATAGCAAAGTGTTGTGTCTCGTATAAATAAGAAAAAAGTCCCAATAAACTTGGGTCTACAAACCTCTTGTTTTAGAGATACTTTTCTATTAAGTTCCAAGGTAGCCTATTACGTGTGACTTCCAACAGTGATCACTTTAACCATTTTTTGCGAAACCGTACGGTAATTGAAAGTAATTTAAACCCGAATTTATTAAATGAAAGATCTACGGACTCGTATTGACGAGGACTGATTTCATAATACTAAGGCGTCTACAATTTATTTCAGCAGTATTATATTGTAAACACACTATTCAAAACATCGAGGATCATATATTTCAGCTGCTGTGCTCGTCAATACAACATACAATCTCCAAGAAGTTTTTTATACAAATGATAACTAGGCGTTAGTAGTGTTAGTATTGTACAGAAAAGGTATCAATTCATTAAACCCACAGCACTTGTTTTATTTCTTTCGTTTAATGGTGCAATAGGACACATTAGCGATCCTCTAATTCTTTTGAGCAGTGAACGAGTATACTGTATTATGTATGCAATCGTTGGCTGCCAAATCTTGTTATTTCATTGCTATTCTGAAAAGTGACACGGTATTTATAAGTACCATTTTAAAAAACCACCATAAAAATGTTCTTGTATTCAAATACTATATACTTAACATTTAAACCTTTCAAATGATTTTAAGTTTTGCCTAGTTGCAGACGAAGTTTTTTTAAAAAGCAATACCGGATATAGAATCATTTTCACACAATTCATCCCAATAACAAACAGTCAATTGTTCACGTGTATACATTACATATTTTATACGACGTGATTGGACAGAAAAACTTAATGTGAATTTCTACTGGCTCATGTGGCAAATATCTAGAATAAATATTAAGACTCACAAATGTTTCTTTTCGTGTACAGTATTTCCGAATACACTCATTAAAAAGATTTATTTTTTTCCACACACGAAAACCTTCAATTTTAATGTTCAATTGTATCAATCTCAATAACAAAGAACAATGCACATCCAAGAAAGAATGTTTCTTAACCCGAGAGTGCACACACGGGGGTCTAGTAGCCACCGACCCCTAGAAAATCTTATCACCCTCCATTGTTTCTTTAGCAATACTGTCAACACTCGGTAATAACTTCGAATTATGAAAAAGATGGAGTATCTTCTGCATCTGGAAACAAACTCAGAAAGTGACTATATACTGTGGAATAGAAATTTGTAAATCAGCGACACCACAAACGACAACGAAACCGAGATGCAGTCAGAAGCAGATATGTAAGATTAACGTCCTTTTGTGACAAAAGTAATACAAAAATGTGTTTGAATTATACGAAGAATATTAGCTAAACATATTTTGAAACAGATTCGACAGAAAAGACATTCTACAGTATGGAGTAACGTTAATATTTACTTATATCTATACTGTTTCAGTTTTAACAAAGTGTAATAAAACAGCCAACTTTTATGTATCACGATCAATACATGTTACTTTTTACAAGGCACCCCTGAGCCCCTCACGTGGATACACCAACATATTTCGGATGTCCAAGTGTGCACTACCGGCGTTAAACGCCTCGTCGAAATCTATTACTTCAGCCACAGTTTATTTAAAAAAAAACAAGTTTCCATTTCTCAGCCATTCCGCGTCAGATTAGCCGTACACCGTCGCGTAAAGACCATAGAAGCAGCCATTGAAAAAACTTCCGTTCCGCGGATTTCTAATAAAACCGTCCACGTAACCGGCGTGTTGGCTTTTCAATAAAGCAGTGTCGATAAAGTAACCAACTTGCTCAACTTTGCTTGCGGTTATAGCTGTTACATGGCTGTTTAAGTTTAACCCGACTTTTACGACTGCCAGGGTATACCTACGGTGTATAAAAAAAACTGCACAAGACCCGACCCGGCGGTGTTATTTAGAGAACATTTTTGACGAAGTTCCATTCGAATCGTGTTGCGGGAATGAATTTACAAGAATGAAAATAACAGTAAAAATAAAGTCTGAATATGCGTATTCGATGAATTCTGGTGTACAACAGGCGAATGAAAGCCGGCGATAGACTCTCAAGCTTACGGAGCGTATTCAGAAAATGCCGGTAGTGTTTTTATTTATAAACGTTCTAACAACGTGTCGCTCAACGGAACACTCAATTTATTACCAAGCCGCCGGGAACAACCCGTATTTAAATTGCCGCTCTAGTGAACGTCCTCGTCGAATGGGTGAATTATATTCCGTCATTATGTTCCATTGCTACCAGGCGAGCGAATATTTCGACACGGTTTTTACGAAGTGCGTCGTCGAAATCGTGGCTGCATCCCTCTCTCGCGGTAGCTACAAAACACACACACACACACACACAAATGTATGTGCTCGACAATTTTTTTCTGGAACGGGAGGAGGGATCGGGTGGGGGGAATCCTCTGGCATCCCTCGTACGTTTCTACGGACGCGTGTTATCGCGATCGTAACGACGAGGGACCGGCGAGCCATGCATCGGACTCACGCGCGTCCCGACGATTTTGGAAAATAAAGTTTATCGCCTTCGCGGCCTCGCAGCACTCCCGACATAATGGCTTGTCCCGCTCGAAAATGTGAAAAGTACTACGTCGTTGCTCGTAGATTTCGACGTAATTTTTATGGAGCCGCGGCAGCTCAACGTGTCGACGAATAACGATGGCAGGGAGAGGGATGGATGTCGAGGGAAAAATCCACGACCTCTTGTACCTATTTCATCTCGGCAACAACAATAAAAATAATATTCTGTTGTTGCGTATAAAAGAGGAATTTTTTTTTAATCGAGCTCTCAAGGTATTAGAACTTCTTTTAAAAGCTTGAATGTTCGTTCGTGATAAAAATTAGAAATTTTAAACGGACATGAACTGAGCTGTGGTTTAATTTATTTTGACGCAATTGATGCATGTGCGAAACGAAATATGATAGGGTCTAAACAAAGGATTAAAAGAAGAAGTTAAAAGAAGATTATTGGGCACAAATGCTTAACAGATAATTTAAGCATAGATCTGGAAGAGAGACCTAGACTAAAACTTAGAGTATAAAAGTATAAGTCGATTAAAAGTATAAGTCGAAAGAAAATTTTCGAGTACTAATATTTAACGGATAATTTCAGCATATACAGTAAAAAAAAGTATTTGCACACCCTTTAAAACAGAACTTTTTTAAAGTTAGACCAAGCGAATTGAGTTGTTTTGTGAAGTTAGAAAGATTAGTTTACTAAATGGTATGTAAAAACATTTTTAAAAAGTTACAATTGGTTTTTACAACTTTTCAATCTGAGTGTATAATGAAAATTGAATAAATACATATCGAAGATTTATGTTATGTAGTTATATGCATACTAAAACTTTCATTGAAATCGGTTGATACAGAAAGATGTTAAAATTTTTAGATTTACTGCTGTAGGTCGAAAGTCGCAACAAAGCTGCGATTTTAAAGGGTATTAATCGTTTCTATCTCACAACAACGTTAACTGATTTTGATGACATTTTCATCATGTAACTAACACAAATCTTCGAAATGTGTTTATTAAATCTTTATTACAGTTTCAAATAAAAACGTTGTAGAAAACAATTTTTACTATTTTAATCGCGATTCCGATCAAATGCAACCATTTCAAAATTTTGTTTACACATCATTTACTAAACCGATTTTCCTAACTGCGTACAAGAACTCAAGTCCCTTGGAACAATTTTAAAAAAGTTGTTCTATTTTAAAGGGTGTGCGAATACTTTTCTTTCCCAGTGTATTTAGAAGATTAAATAATTAATACAATAGATGTAATTGCGTGGGCTATATTAGGGTGGCCCATCATTTTCAACATCCGATTTACTTTGCTCTCACCCTTTACTATGGTTCCATTTTATAAATAATAATCCCTGGAACAGTTTATTTCAATCGGACAACAGGAAAGGGTGCCTACCAGACTTTAAAGTTTCGAATTTATCGATGTTTTTGGAGCTTACAAAAAATTTCTCAAAAATGGTACGTCTTAATGAAATTTTGTTCAAATAATATTCAAAAAGCGTTAAATGTTCCAGAATTTCTCCCTATATAACTTTTTCGTACTTTCGTCCATTTTTAAGATAATAGCATTTAAATACTGTAAAATTCACATTACACATACAGTATAATACCTGCTACATAATTTGCAAACCGCGCCGTGCGATTGACAAGAAATTTCTTGTAAAAATAGTGAGTTATTTAATTTAATACAATATCTATTTTTAAAAAAAGAATATAAGAGGAACAATAAACAATATTTTACACAGTTTTATTTTTCATTAACCTTAATTACTATTTGTATTATAATAACTATGAAAATGATTGCATTAACACGTTGAGTGCCACGTTAGTCATCGGTGACTGACACTGAACTTTCCGTTCAGGCCGCGACAGTCGCCGGTGACTGACAGTGTAAAATATGATATAAGACTAAAAAATTTACATTGTTTTTAGTTACCTAACATTTTTATTTAATACGGAATTGTATTATTAAAAATACAAAGCTTCGCATTGCTGTACCACGATACCCGCGCTTCTAAACAGCGCGCGTGGCCTGACGGCGATTTCCTTATAAAATCGCGTGGCACTCAACGTGTTAATGTATCTTTCCTAGCATCTGAGTTGCAAGACAAACTATTTCTATTCCTAGGTATTTTGTTAAATATTCATTGTAATCGGTCATTAACTTAACCGCTCCCTCTGCTGCATCATTTATTACCGTTTTGCTTATTTTTTCAAATCCCTGTGTGTAAGCATCTCGTTCCAACCACGGTAAAGGGTCTGTATTTAAGAATTCCGTATTCATGGTAAATTTCTTAAAAAATAGTTTAGTTCTCGCTGAAGCGAAATATTTTAGTCCTCATTCCTTAATCTTTTAACACACTTCTCATTATAATTATTTACACTATCGTCGTTATTTAAGGTAAATACCATCTTTCTTTTAGAATCATATGATACTTTTTCGTGGAAGAAAATTAATTGCCACGTTAGATATATGGAAATCAATAATTGACCTTGATTTATGAAAAGATATTCCGCGAGATGGAGTACCTCCAAGGAATGAAATTATTGACTTTAGAAACTCCTTGTAGTCATCGCGTGAGTGATGATTTTCTCAATTATTTCTTGGAAACAGAAGCATTTCATTTATATCATCAATCAACATCTCTTTAATGGCTTTCTTTAGAAGACCAGATTTAAAATTTGTTACATCGAGTTTTGGTCAAGCTATTTGAAAACGTTTAAAAAGTGGTATGCTTAGACTTACCGATGACGACAGTTTTACTTCAAAGACGCTTCGCAGAATTACTTTAAAGATATGACACCAACGGGGTAAATATAATAGGTCTCTTTCTAACATATGTTCTAACAGAACAGCAGCACCATTAATATTTTCTAAATTCGACGATGACATGTCACGACAAAGTGCTTTCAACATTTTCAGTTAGTCCCCAATGAAGCGCGTCAAAAACCGCAATTGCCTGCCTGTGTCCCTTTCCCGTCGCACTTTGGAGTAACGATACATACTTTTAGACAGAAATATATCTGTTCCACGGTCTAAAAGGACCTTTATCTGTACATGAGATATCGGCATGGTGCGATGGTTGCATATAAATACAATAAACAATTATTTTTACTTCATCGAAAATACAAAACTGTGATCAATTATCCCACCTTTCTCTTAATGTTGCGATTCGAACTATGACATACGTAATACTGAAAATAGTCCAAATTATGTCGTGTTTGAACTTATTTTCATCAGGACAATCTCCTAAATTTATTCATAACATTTTTAAGAAACTACACTGAAGGGAGTAAAAGTTTACATTTGTATTCATGCGTGATTCATTCTGTGCGCTGACATTTAACCCGAGTGTCGGTCGACAGTGGCTTATACGGGATTAGATACCACCTCGACTCGCCGAGGCCTAGAGTACTTACCGCGAATCCAGTGCTCGTAGAGCTGCGTGAATTCCTTTCAGCTCTCTGGAACCGGTTCTGCTCGTGAGTCGTTACCGCTGCTTGAGCCGGATCGATAACTCGAGCCGGCTCGAGCAGCTCAGTGAGTTCAGGCTCCGACTCAAACCGGCTCAAGCAGCTCGATTACCCATCACTATGTGCAACCCAAGGTAATTCAATATAGTAAAAGGTCATAAATTATTGAGATCCCTACAAGTCAAATCACCGCGATTCACGAGTCTTTCAAACCTTATAAATTTGAAAATGAATTTGCGGAAACAATAATTTCGTAATGCTTAGTGAATCTATTCTTTATTTAGTATGTAACAAAGATAAATATATTTTGTTACTAATTAAAAAGAAAATTAATAAGTCCATCGACTTTATAAATGCGAGGTCCTCCCAAATATTTAGACATTGCAGGTAAGTCATATCTGATTCTGGTTGTGCTTCGAACCATTTAATCGTTGTATTTAATAAACAAAATGAATCAGTATGTTCATATGTATAACTGGAGTGGTGCTTGGCAGTAGTTCAGTAAATCAGGCACTACCTAAAATTTTGTTCTAATAAATGGAGTTCGGATAAATGGAGTTCTACGATATACAATAATTACAAAATAATTTTTCGAAACATAACTTTCCCGAACGTTAAATGTATTAAGTGAATCATTATTCACGACACGACCAAAAACAAGATAACTCTACGTGTAAAAATGAACTAAAAATGTAGAATAAATGTTTTCCCCATATGGAGGAGTTTCGTCTCCAAGGAAATCGAATTTGGATGCCCGTCGAATCCGGCTGGTTGACAGTCTTGAATACGGGAAACTTCGGAATACTTCTTGTTGCCGATTGTCAACCGGTGTGCGGTTAGGTAAGTGGCTAATTAACATTACAACTACCCTTGAGGAATCTCCCGCTGTCGAGGCAGCATTGCTGATGTTCCGGTCGCGTTCTCGGTCCCGGTGGCGGCGTTGTTTCTAGCCGCGTAATTTAAGTGTGCCACCGAAGACACGGTTTCGCCATGCGACGCCGGGCATTATCATGGTAATTTGTTAGAAACAAACATTATAATTCCAGGCGGGGAGGCGGAAGAAGCAAGCGAGGTAGAGGACCGCGCCGCGACTCCTCGAGCTCTTTGCATAGCGGTTGAAGAGGAAGGGCTGTCCTTCGTAGAGGTGGCAAGACTGAAGAAAAGTGGGATGAGGTGTGTAGAAGGGGGTGGGGGCGAGAGAGAGAGAGAGAAGCAGCGCTTTGGTAGGAACGGGCAAGGGTTAAGACTTGGTACCCAAGTTAAAGGCGTAAGATCTACCGTGTTTTGGACAGTGTCCATTGTCTCACGGTTATTTATTAGAGACGACGCCGTTGGATTCGCCGACGCGGCGAAGACCAAGCTAAGATGGTGCTCTATGCCACATAACGGTGCCGGGGATTTATATCTCGGTCCACAACCAAAACGCCATTATATCCTGGCCGTGCTGGAACCCCTTCTCGCTGCGCAGATACGTACACGAGGATCTACCGGTCGAGGAACCTTCCTTGTACTTGATTCGGGGGGATTAAGTCAGAGAGACGGGTCCCAAAGTTTTCCATTCAAGGCCGTATAAATCGGCCAACTTCAATCAAGCCACTTCCGAACCGAGGATTTACTTATTCACAGATGATGATACTTACTTGTTCATTGCATCTGATAATCGTAATTGCTTAGTGTCCAGGTTCGAAAAATAACTTTCACCACCGTGCAATATCTTCGTTGCTTTTAATGATATGGAAAAACATTGTTTACGAAAGTTCTACAATACCAGAGATTGGCAAATTCATTGTCTAGATAAACAGTTTCGAATAACGAATGAAAGATAAAAAACAGTACTTCGCCATTTTTAATCGATTAAACGTTGAACTTTCAATGCTTACAATAAATACTTCTTCTTGAATGAGTTGACCGTTGGCAAACAATTATTTAATCTCATTAACTGCTTAAAGGTCAGGATAACGCTCGTAGATACTGCTGCTGCATTCACTATGTATTATTCAAATGTAATTGTGCCCAACTCTGTACGGTACCGAGGAGGATGTAAAGTATCAGTATCTATATAATAATCTTTTTACGGTTGGAAAAGTTTTGGGAGATTTCAAGATCACCACTAGTTTTTAAGTGGAATGGTGCACTTGTTTATCGTTAGTTGAATAACGGATGCTTGCACGATTTCGAAAACCTATAGTACAAGGTCACTCGAAATTAAGTAATAGAGTAGAAGGACGACTATTTTGTCATAGGTGGTGCTCGAACTCTTATATCCGATTGTATAGGCGCAACTTGGCAACTGTCGAATTATTAAAATCTTTTATGACGTAAGAATCGCTGCTTCGCTTCCTTTTCAACGTCGACTGACCTTCTACTGTAGATAATTAAAATCGCCTAAACATTCGCTATTTTACTAGGGATAAAAAAATATCGCATGGCATTTTAAAAAACAGAAGTGATCTCGAAGTCTCCGCGATGTCCTCTTTCTACGAAAAAGTTATTACTGGCGCGATATGGCTCCCTTGGTGCTACAGAACTTGTTTAAACAAAGCTTTTTCCTTTTTCTCTCTTCTCTGAGAGAGACCGATGCATGGACACCGTCATTATCATGTCACAGTATCTTTTTGATCGCAGCGTATATTTTTTGTTACTAATATTGTATATTACATTTACAACTGGCTCTGTTTAACCAATCAGCAACTTCGATAGTGTGTAGGTATATTTTGTGCGTGTAGATAACACTCAATAGTGTTTCCACTCCATTTATCGCAGCGGTTATGGACAACGAGTACTGAATGAAAACCATACTCGAACGCTGTTTCTTCTGTCGATCATCTTCCGTGATTAGCCTACTCCAGCGTACTACCTACGCATACCAAACTAATAATAAGTATACTTATATCTGTGGCGGCACTACCTTCCTTCCTACATTCGCCATCAGAGGTCTACCTAGTTGACACCTTTCCCGCAACTACCTGAAGCCTTCCTCGTTCGTATATATACGTCCTTAACCGACCATCGTATATCCCCGCGTCTAAGGCAGGGTCTGCTAGAAAGCCTTACTGACGAGTCCACTAGCAGGCCCAGGACGAAACGCTCCCTCTCCCTCTCCCTCTCCCTCTCCCTCTCCCTCTCCTTTCCTTTTCACCTTTTTCAGTCAACAGATCGCCGCCAAATATCTTTTCGCCATATTGTTAAGTTCTTGATAATCTCTCAAGAAAACCTCAAAGAGATATGCTTTGTAAGTGTCCTAAACTTTAGGAAGTGTTCCTACATGCCTAATAATGCATGTATAACAGTTTTGGACAATAATTAAACAAAACAAACATTGAATCAACAGATTTGCTGAACTTAACTAAGTCTATACTAAAAGTAACTATAATAAATTAAAGAGACACTATAAAAGAACAAGTGTTTTTTCTCCAGAGTAGAAGAAAATGCCATGAATGTCTGTCAAGGGCTGTCAACTGTGGAATGATTGACAAGGACTGACAAATGTAGTTGTCACCGTTTGTACGGAAATTGCTCAGTTTCAGGCGTTTATGACCAGAATTTTTCATCATTAATACATCGAAACCGAAGCCTTCACCATAAATTCATCATTATTGATTTTCGTTTTATTTTGGCATGTAGATCCGCCTTTGAAGTTTCTGACACCTGTAGCTGAACACTCTTACACATAGTAAACAAGTGATATCTGTTATATCTCCGATATTAGTATTATTGATCCAATACAACCTATAGGATGATGCACAAAAACTGAACCATATTAAAAACATACAAAAAACCGAATCACAAAGAATCATATTATCTGTGATAAAATTTGATATAATTCCTGAGTGATGAATCTGGTATTTGGTTTAAAACATAGTGTGGATTGTAGGGATCATTGTACACATTTAATTACTTTCAGTGTAGCAAGGAATCACAAATGAAGATAACAAAGACAACAGGACATACTTTTTCGAAGAACTTACACTGAAACTTATTCAACAACAGGCAAACACATTCAATTGTCTATCGATCGATCAATACCGAGTGACTGAAGGTCTATTCAGAAACATCGTAAAGACTGGTGTCTGAACATTCACCAAAGCTTGGACTGGGAGAAGTCGAAGGGGACAAGACTTCGGAGGGTAGAAAAGAGAGCGTGAGAAAGAGAAAGACGTCGACCGTGCGCCTTCAAGCCAAGGTGCGGTAGTAGGGGGATGAATTCACGCAGCCACCACTAAAATCCGTGCTCCTGTACCACTTTCTTGCGCGAGGTAGAACCGTGGAATTATTAGATATGCAACCATGGCGGCTGGCCTCCTACCGGCATTATTATACTTAGTTATGAATGCCCATTAAAACTGTAAAGGAAATGCATTAGTCTGCCAAGGTAGTCTAGGTCTTACAATGCCACCGCCTGCGGAACGTGAGCCACTTCGCCAGCTCACTTCGACCCCCTCGTTCGTTGGCAAATGTTATATCGGATACTTGAGGCGATCGAAGATCTCCTGGATCACTTTCTATTTCTCAATAGGTCTCTGCTTATCGTACTCGGTCCACCATAAATGGCCATCGTAATTATTTATGGTAGAATAGTTGAGTTGATTTCTGATCCAAAAATAAATCGAAAACAAACAATGAAATCTTATTATTTAATACAGTGCATTCCAACTTGGCTCCTTGGAGCCAAGAGCTGTCTTTCAGTAGACGTGCCGTTACGTCCGCCGTTACCGTAGAGTAGAGTAACAGAGACAGAAGTCTGAGCTTCTCTTGTCTACGAAGCCACACGGCGTGAACGGAAGATTGGAAGGGGAAGCACAGGCGCATGAGGGACCCCCCCCCCCCAGAGAGACAGTTAGAGAGCACTGATTTAATACTTTATTTCGACAAAACAGAGTTTCAAAAAACACTAGATTAGCTACTAGATATGACGTTGTAAGGTATGCATCCGTTATTTTCTTGCTGTTTCTACTTACTATAAGCACTAATGGTAGTAAAATGTATGTGCAAAAAATGAATTTTGAAAGTCAGGTTTCTCGAAAAGCAAGCTTCACGAGAAAATGATTTATTCTAGAATTTCGTTTCATTATTGCACAGGGAATCACCTCGTTTATTACAAAAGTACAATCGCATTTTGTACAGAAATTGTTAATCCCGCTAACAACATGGGATCACATTAAAAAGTGAACTTAAAAGTGCAAAATTTCAACAGAGTTTTTGAAATTGTCGTTATTTGCAATGCTATGATTACCATGTCCCCCATCTGCCGTTTTGTCATTAGTAAAACAGAGGGATAGCAAGAAAATCATATCGTCGATATTCCTCATGGAATGGGTATTTCCCAGACGAACTCCTACTTATAATCAAAATATCGAATAGATACTAGTTGTCAGTTTGATAAGTCATAAATCGGTATAGAAAATTCGATCGAGGATCTTGCAACTGACTTTCTTCCGTTCGTTGACGCGTGATTACCTGTATTTGTAATTCAGTGTGAACATTTTCTGTATAGATAATTCAAGCGTGGACAATTGAGATGACTTCTCCTGCCCCAAATATTCCGTACGTATAGACTGTATAGATAATTCAAATAAAATCAGTAAGGTAATCCCTAGACAATGCAAAGGATAGACCAAAGGCTCCAAGAAGCTCCCTGAAGGGGTTATTAGCATGAAATTATTGTCATTGTGGGAGTTGCAGTCCTTTCACGCTTATAGACTATACAAGCGGCGATAATAGAGGATACTGGAAGGAGTGGATGTTGCGTGCACGCTTAGTTCCTTCCAAGACGAAAGGCGTTTCGTATTTTAACGGGCCGGTTTGACAATGGACCACGTTGTTCTCATACACGACTTCTAGAGGGAGATAAAGACACTGGTTCTTGGGCGAGATGTACATCCGTAGGTTCTTGCAGCTTTAGTAGATTTCCTCCGTTTGTGTGCGCTACTGTCCATAAGCCATTGTAGAGACGGTTGTTTCAAGAAGAAGGTAAATTGCGGTACAGGTACAATTTTATCTAGTAATTTTATTGCTTCTGGTTACTTTAATATAGTATTGCGAATCTAAGCACACGTCAAAGAATTATTACGGAAAAACTAGAAATTAGGTTGAAAATTATATAACAGTTCTCGTAATCTGCCAACTTTATCAATATCAAGAAATTATAGCATTAAACATGGCATTCTGTTTTCTCACCGGACCTTTCGTTAACTGATTATTATCACTTCTTCAAGCATCCTGACAACGTATACAGATAAAAGTCCTTGGAAAACCAAAGAACTATTATAAGTGCCCTCTAAGCATTCATTGATTCCAGAACTCCAAAATACTATTGCCATGAAATAAACAGACTTGTGCCTCATTGGCAATAATGTGTAGATTCTAACGATTTTCACTTCGAGAAGTAAAATTTATTCTCAGCTGAGTTATACTTCATTGAACTCCACAGTTAAAGACCGCAATTTATTTATAGACAACCTATAAATAAACAAACGTGTGTGAAATTGAGAAGGAACTTACGGACTAAAGTGTCGGTCACAGTACAATGGAATTAGTATACATACAAACATTTACAAAACGCACTGACAGACTAGCTTTCATTATTAATTAAAAACAAAATGTTCTATAATTAACAACAAAAAATGCAAGCCAATTCTCCCCTGAACATAACAAATTAACCCCCTGCCGTATCATTTCGCCCGGCAAAATCCGGGTCAAAGTGAGACGCGGTAATGCTGAGTTTTCTGTTTAGGTAGTTCTCTTTAAATAAATAATTCCTCCTTTTTATAAATATTGCCTTTATTTATTGAAAGTTATGCCACGCCCACGCAACAATACGTTCATTTTTTGATTTTTGATAAATTTTCAAAATTAATATTTTTTAGTGAAAATTTTTTTCTTTAGAAAGCTGCGTAAAATTATTCAAAAATCACATACTGCAGTCTAGATACTTTTATAAGGAGTAATATGGAGAAGGGGGAAAATTTATTTTAATTTACCTATATTTTTCGAGTCTAGAAAGTGTTGTATCCCTTTAATGAAATTTTACTGCATCTTACATTTGATATATCTGCATAATGTTAATCCATTCTTCTACAGTTGCTAATGCCAGTACGTTTCGCCACCAAAGAATAAAGTTGCGGTTTGACTTATCATTTTCATGGAAATATTATACTAATCCATAAGCCAGTAAATCCCATACACCTCGGCTTGATTTCTACTACCAGTGCCCAGCTATTCCCAGAGCATATGCCCCTGCTAATAGAGGAGTCGGGAGAATCTCTTTCCACGTTCTTTCAACCCCAAGTTTCTCATCCTCTGGCGCATTTCTAAACGCGTGACATCGCAGTGCTGCGAGTGCATGACCAGAGACGAGAAAGAACACACAAGAAGGGGAAAATGTATCCGTACTAGAACAAAATACGCATACCAGAAGGGAGAAAGAGAGGATACAGGGGGTGGTGTGAGTTGGCCCATGTCTACCACAAAAGCCATTGTCCGCCACTTACTGAATTCGTCGAGGCTTCCTCTCACCCTGGCACCCCTGTCCACAGTACGCACAGGCCTCCCCGTGCCACCAATGTAAAACACTTCCCGTGAATTTTATTGCTCGAGCTAGCTCCTCGTACAATTCCACACGCGGGACTCGCCTAACCTGTATCCAGGAACTGATGGGACCACCACCCTTCATCCCCTATGTTGGCTTCTGCAAATTGTGAAGCTAGCCATTGTGCACAGTGTAAAATGCGCGAGAAAGGTATTGATTAAATATCTTAACTGCTTGACAATTACTATTGGTCAATACTGGGTGGTTACTTAACGCTTTCGCTATCGAGCGATATTAGCGATGTTGATCGCAGATAATTGAATATTCTGAAGAATTAAAAGCATTTTCAAAACAGACTTACCAGTTATTGG
The DNA here is from genome assembly GCF_001272555.1 of Dufourea novaeangliae. NCBI lineage: Eukaryota > Metazoa > Arthropoda > Insecta > Hymenoptera > Halictidae > Dufourea > Dufourea novaeangliae. The sequence continues at coordinate 187,761 of NW_015374124.1, read as the reverse complement.
TACAGAGATCTCTTGTGTTTCATATACATTTAGGATGTGTGATACATTTTAGGATCGTTACGTGTATATACGAAGTTAGCAACGAAAGTGATTAATCCTAACGATACTCCGTGCAAATTACCAACTCTGCGAACTACTTGTTCACAGTGCAATAGGATTCGTGTAGATGACAAATCAGTACATAGTTCCCAGACAAGCTTTTGCATCCCCTAAATACGTTGCAAACAGTTGCTAAGTCAGTGAATAGAAACAATGTTACAAGTTTTAGACATTCCGTATTTACACATTTGAATGTATAAGAATTTTAAATTAGGTTTCTACTAACAGAATTAGTTTCCTTACTGTTGCAACATAAGAAATAGACCGTATTTAATTGGAAATAGACGCTCATAACAGTTAAAGTCCGAATACCGAAAAAATGGTGGTCAGTCGCTTGTTTCTGGTTATAACTACGGTCTTTATTCTATTATCATTTTCACAGATGTTTGACATTAGTACATACTTGAAGAACTACCAACTAACGATACAAGTATCACGGTAGAATGAAATGCCGAGGTAGGGAATGGTAGGGACAAAACGAAGAGGATGCAGATTCAGTTCTCATGTGTCCACTGTCCTTCAGCAGCCCATTTTCTGCCTTCCAGACGACCCGTGGTTGGATAGGAAAGTAGTTTTAAATACATCCAATCATTCTCACCAGATCATCGTTCGAGCTTATCATTCAAAGGCGCGGAAAAGAATTTGAAACGAATTCAAGCTAACAGTTCCATGAAGAAACGGACTTTATCTTGGCGACAGGGGGACGGACGATTCGTTAAAGCGGCGGTAAATTCGCGAATTAAAGAACTTATTCCATTTGGGCAGCCAAAGGGGTGTGAACGCTTCCTCGTTCGTATTATCTCGCGTCGAGCAAGAAGAACAAAAAGGGTATGTAGATGGTGAGAGAGGGGGGGGGGCTGGCAGAAAGGCCAGGACGAACGATGGGGAGGGAATAACCTGTACGAACGGGGAAGGAAGACCGACGGAGAGAGTACAGAGAAAGGGACAGAGAGGACGCGTTTAGACGTTCGTTCCGCTGGTAACAAAGATAACTCTATGCAATAAAAATGATTCAAAGTTTCCCGCGGCGGATGGTGGTTCCGATGGCGGAGCGGTTGACAATAGCGCGTCTTTGTCTCCAACCCCATACCCCCGATGCTACCCCGCTGCCTCTTTCGCCCACCTCAACGCCGCCCCCTCACCCTTCTACTCTACCTCGTCCGTATCCTGCGACACCTATCTTCCGGTTTAAAGTCCCGTCGTGCGCGCCAGGGAGGAACCTCGCTAACTTTTATTATTTACGACCGATATTTCAGTCGGGCAGCGCGCATGCACGCAGCGGCCGTAAAGTGGCTCTTGGGAGTACTGGTTATTCTTCAATTCAATTGACTCTTAGAAAAAGTCCGAGAAATGGTGGAGCAGTATATATATATATATATATATATATATATATATATATATATATATATATACAGGTGCGCCAACGTAACTTGATCACGTTAATTATTTCTGTTACTATTGGATCAATTGAAATCATCCTTTTCTTAATACCTTGGTTTATACCGATCTACAGCGTGACTGGTGTATGTTCTTTTAGGTTACTCTTTTTCAAAGTTTTCGAAGTTATGTTTAGTTTTTTAATCTCATGCGTTGAAATGACGTAAGTACTAGACACGTTGATGGTTGTTTGTCTCAATATTGGGAATAACATGCGAAGTCTATCCACTTTTTGTGCTCTCAAATTTATCATTATATATAAAATTATTAATTAAGAGATATACATATTGTACACGTCTACCTAAAATTTGCGTAGAAATTACTTCTTGGCACGAGACTATTGAGTCTCCTGATTTCAAGTTAGGGCTCGTTTTGAAATACTGTGGATGGTTTGGTCACGCGCATCAGTAAATCAATTTCCAACCCCAGTGGTAAAACAGAATCATATCATTTTTTTCCGCACATCTTTAAGCGAACAAAAGGACAAATTTGTTAAGCACCGCAACATACTTCGTCATTAGAACAGAAGAAATGGTGGACAAATGGATTTTGGAGGAATATTGCACAGCCATACACGAACACAGCGTTGTTATACATATATGCGAAAGGTCGAACCAATTTGATCGCACAACACGTCGTGTTTTCATATAGCAGTCCGGAATTCCTTTAAAATACATTCTTCAACCATTTCTTCTGTTCTAATTACAAAAAAGTATGTCGCGCTGCTTGCATAATTTGTCTCTTTGTCCACTAAAAGGAAGGACGGAGAAATTATAAGGTTTAATTTAAAAAACTAAACCTGATTTGTAAAAAATGAATTAAAAAGTATGCCGCAGTCATGCTGTGGGCACCTATAAACCAAGGTATTTAAAAAAAGAATAATTTGAACTGGTCCGAAAATGACGGAAATAATTAAAGTAATCAAGTTGCGTTTACATGTATACATCTGTCGATAATCTTAACACTTTCGCTCCGAAGGACGTATATCTGGAACCCAGAGCCAGAGTGGGTCCACTTTTAAAAAACATTCCATTTTACATGTTACCTGTATCAAATATTTCATCCGATGGTGAAACTTATTTTGTTCTAAGTCATCTGGTTTTTAATATGCGTACATACAGTGAGGGACAAAAGTATTCGTACACCCCTTAGAACGAATCAACTTTTTTAAAATTGGTACAAATGACTTGAATTCTTTTGTGAAGTTAGGGACATTAGTTTACTAAATGTGAAAAAAAAATTGAAAAAGTTGCAATTTGTCAGATCGCGAAGAAAATAGCAAGGCTCGCTTTTTACAACTTTTTAATCTGAGGCTATAATGAAAATTTAATAAATACATATCGAAGATTTATGTTAGTTATATACATATTGAAAATTTCATCAAAATCGGTTAATGTTGCTACGAGATACAAACGATTAAACATGTTGAAAATCGCAGTTTTTCCCGACTTTCGATCTACAACTGTAGTAAATCTAACAATTATCACATCTTTTGATGCCTGTCGCTCGTTTCTGTATTAACCGATTTTAATGAAAGTTTCAGTATGTACGTAACTAACATAAATCTTCGATACATATGTATTAAATTGTCATTATAGCCTCAGATTAAAAAGTTGTAAAACACGACCTTTAATATTTGCTTCGCGATTCGGACCAATTACAACTTTCTCAAATGTTTGTTTCACATCATTTAGTAAATTAATGTCTCTAACTTCACAAAAAAAAACTCAAGTCATTTGGGCCAATTTTAAAAAAGTTGTTCCGTTTTAAAGGGTGTACGAATACTTTTTACACCTACTGTACATATATACATATACCTCAAGGCTCCATGGTTATGCGCTTTTTCCAAGATGTTTTTCGTATGAGACCGACTAAGTCAAGATACGAATATATTTGGGATGTGTCTCAGTGGTTGTATTGTTCCCATTTAATATTCTCTTATTATCTCAGCTTACTGATCGTTTAGTTGTGCTATTAGCATTGGCTACAGTACACGGTATGCAAATTTGTTCGGTAATCAGATTAGCAAATTTAACGGAAAATGAAAGAGGATTTGCAATAAAAATTAACAGTTTAATAGAAACTTGTCACCCAGGAACATGCCAGCCACTCCTGTTCTTAGCTAGCTTTTCCGATAAACCAAAATTATGTGTAGCGTGTATGTTGCAGGTCTACCTCGAAAGAACGAAGTAGATTTAGAGGTAACGTCGACAGTTTGGTAATAACCATTAAGAAAACCAACAAGTCAGCGACTAGCCAAACGATTGCTAGATGAGTTAAGGCATTTTGGGCTTGCAGCGGTATTAGTGGTAAATATAACGCTCATAGGACAAGGTATGCAGAGACGTCAGAAGCGTTAAAAAAGGGCGATGGAATAAATGTCACAAAGAATACGAGGGGATAGTCGAAGGAATCATTCATATTTGCGACATTTTATAATAGACCAATCATCAAAGACACAAGTAATTGCGCAAAGACTGTTTTGTTAAATAATTAAGCGCTATTTATTGGTTCGTTTATTGTCCTATTAAAAATGTCGGGAATTCCACATCATAAGCATCTACGTATAAGTTTCTATATTTCTTTACTTTAATAACTATGTTGCAAAAAGTAGATATATAATCAATGTAGCTCTAAACATCTACATAGTAAAATCTCGAGAACGAAACTCGAAACTCGACTAATTAATCGATCAAACGAACTTACCTGTTGGGAAGTTTGATCGTAATCAAACGAACTTATCTGTTGTGAAGTTCGTTCGTGAGATTATATCCCCACCCTTTGAAATAATTACTGAATCTCATCAATATATTGCCCCACCCAAACCTGTTATGAATATTTTTAAATATCTTTAAACTATATGACGATTGACGACGCGAGGAGCACGTAAGAGGCAGGCAGAATTGTCTTTTGTTAACTAAAAATCGTGGTGATATTGTGTGTGGAATAGCAGTACAATATAAATAGTTAAATCTCTCGAATGAAACTCTATATATAATTACGATCGAACTGCACAACAGGTAAGTTCGTTTAATCGATTAATCAGTCCATAATTCCTTTTGTAAACGTCAAGGAAGTCGTAAGGCAAGGGGTTATTGAGCGAATTCTCCCTTGTCGATTCTGAGTCAGAGAATACTCATTTACAACGATTTTGCTTTCAGATGAGTCATTCAACTGGAATCATGTTCATCATCACATGGCTGCAGCGCCTATTTTAATGCCTTGTAGTTCACTTAATTTTATATATTTTGGAGGTGTTTTGATTTTAAAATACATGTTATATCTACAGTAAAGAATTATAAAATGTAGAAATGACTAAGAGTTATTAGTCGCTCTTCAGTGCAGCTTAAAAGAGACCATCTTTTATCCACGTAAGACCCCTATAACCACCTTAAGTCTTGCTATGTATGTAAGTAATGTGGGATTGTTATGTATCCGTAACCGACTGACCTATTACTCAAGTTCGTTGAGTAATATTTTGGAAGATTTATAGATACAATTAGCAATGTATGTTAACGTATAATGTATGTCAAGGGTGAGTAATAAAGACACCATTGAACGTACATTCCGTATTTTCCTTCGACCTTCTCTGAAGTACAGATGTTTCGCTTCGCTACAGTGCAAGTTCTTTTTTCATTCGCACTTAAATAATACTTTAGTGGCTGGTAACAACGCACATTTTTTACCTCAACGACATGTCGTATTTCAATAGCTTAGATATAACAGCGGGTGTTTTTAAAATCTTTATAAGTGTTACATTCGCTACTATTTCTTAATTAAATATTAAATCGAAATTAATTTTTATGAATGATTGAGAATTCAATTAAAGCAGTACTTATCAGTTAGCGAGGTTCTAGGTTGAAGGTAATAGTATAAACAGATTTTAATACTCGTTTGGTCTGTACTGGTCCGTGTTAACACGTTGACTACCATGGTGGTCACCGATGATCAAAGCTGTTAAATTACACAAAGAAACATTCAACTTCTAAACAGGAACATGTAACATCTTATAAGTATAACCAGTAGCAGAGTAATAATGAAAGCAATGATACTTCAAATCAACACAAAAATACTTATATTGTTAATAGCAGTGATCTAAAGAAATATATCTTATCAAGATACTGTCCCAAGAGTAAAAACTGTGGCGTTCAACGGGTTAAATGGAATTATGCAAACTATAAATACTTACAGCCCACCAACTGTCAACCTTTACTGATTCATCATATTAGGCTAATATACGGTCGGTTAAATTAATCGAAATTACAGAACAAGCTATATTACAAAGTAAGACTAGTTAAATAGAACATACTACAGAAGAATATACCACATTCCATCGTTCTAACGCATTACTTGTCATCCGAAAACGACAATGGCATTCCTACCTTCGTTAAGCAGACGTTCGATAACCATAGAGGGTACCATTACCGTGGGCACGGTGTGTTCGCTTAACGACGATTACCGCGCAAGCGTTTTCTCGAGTGAACTTTTGATTCGAGACGATTAAGCACCGTTTAAATTATGGTCCACGATACCAATATACAGCCGCGAAAGGCGCGTGTGCGAACGGGAGAACGCGTTGTCCCGCGGGTTAATCGGTGTAGGTACATACGTGGCGCTAGTGGAAAATGATTACGTGGTAAATGAAAGGGAAGCGGCATGGAGGACTCGCGGCGCGGTCAGAATGGTCAGAACGTTTCGTTCTCGCTTGTGCTTTTATTTCATTTCAATGGCAACGTGGGATCAGCGGGTACATTAATGCCCAGCCGCTCTCGGACGCTTGCTCGCGCGCCACTACGAAAGGCCAAAAGACCGGTGAGGGGATAATTTATAGGAAATGGGTTGTTCGACGCTCCGGAGTAATTTAATTAAAATAAATGTCCGTACCGCGGAGAAACGGTACCCATGAACCCGCGGTTCACAACTGCGAATAAAATGCAAATTCAGACCCTTCAACCGGGTTACGTATGGGTATTCGTAGCTAGGTAGATAAAGAGTATGAGGGGGATAGAGTCTCAGGGAGGGTCCGGTTCCGTCTCACCCTTCAGGGACCGATCATCGCTCGTTCACCCGTTGATTTGATAAAGGAGAATCCAGAGGAACCTCTCTTTTTATACTAGCCACGCCTTTTTATTTTAAAGAATGTTATTGCTTTTTGAGGTTGTAGAATTATTACGAAAAATGGACAGTATTGAGATGCAGAAATTTTATTCTTGAAACCTTTTGAGTCGTGAAATTTGAGCTGGTTTTTTTAAATGTAGCGAGTCAAAAGTAGCTCCACATGATTCGTTGTGATGAGATCTTCTTTATAGGCTCAACCATGTAAATAAGATCACCTGAGAATCTCCGTTACTTGTCGTTGTATGAAAACATTTCTCAGGACTAGGTTGCAGTATTCGAATAGGCACATATAACTGTAGTAAAATTTCATTTCAAGGTCACCTTTTAAAGAGATTTATAGGTCAATGCTATTTGTTTAAATAGAATTCTATATTCCTTCTTGTATACCCGTACAAAGCATAAACAAACAAATTCAGTAATCTTATTAACCATACCATTCCAATTATTTAATCTCGAGATATTTTTATCTGAAGGGTTCTCAATAACAGCTGTGTTTATGTTCGGATATGAATACATATATGAATCGATGTGTCACATGTACCCACCTGTGGGAAATTTCAATTATCTTTAGACGAAAGTATCTCGAGATTAAATAATCGGAAGGGTATGGTTATTAAAATCGCTGAATTTGTTTTTTTTGTTATACGCTGTAAGAATATAGAAAAAGTAATACAAGATTCCTGTTAAAAAAATATCAGTAAACTTGAAATCTTTTTCATGAACATTACCCCACAAAAATTTTCTACCGTTATATGTGCTCGTTCAAATAGTGCAAGTTGACCTGAGGAGTTTTTTATATAACGATGAGTAACGGAGATATTTAGGTGATCTCATTTACGTGGTTCATCTTATGTACATATAGATCCATTCGAAAAGGTTAGAATAATTTTCAAGCAATTCGTCAAGGTACTCGACTGGATAAAACACTACAGGGCATAGGGTGGTATTATGGTACCCAATATTGATGGTACAACCAGGGAGGGGGAGATTCTACATCAGAAAATAAGTCGAAAATATGGAATAAAATTGTTTCATTTCAGACTTCGTTTTTGAGAAAATCGACTTCGAAAATCTACTGGATACGACTGCAATTGAATTATATTACGAATTTCGTTCTCCAGATTTTACTATGTAGTACTGCTATTCCACACACGATATCGCCTGAATTATGATCTTTAATTAACAAAAGACAATTCTGCCTGCCTGTTACCTGCCCCTCGTGGCGTCAGACGTTATTGTTTTTTCATGCATGATACGCCATTAGACGTATGTATTATACGTCAATGGATACGCTATATTCATAGTGATTCCTTTTGTTGATGAATAATGTACTTTTACAGTTTTGATTGTGAACAATGGAGAAATCTTCCCATGAGAAGAGGCGCAAATCGAGGTCTCGCTCTCAGTCTCAAGTGACCGATCTGGATAAATTCGCAGAGTATAAGCGGTTGAAGAAGGAAATTCGGGATATGCGCCATTCGTCATGGAAGCAATGGTCGCATGACCCAAAAAAAAAAGTGAAAGCGCAATAAGGGTCTGCCATTTTTATGAGGATGATTCAAAAAGACGACAAAGATCTTGTAAGTAGAATTTCATATTTGAAATTGGAGGAGTTTAGGACGGTAGGCTCATGGGAGGTATTCGATAAACCGTGCCCCTGTATTGTTCCCATTTAATATTCTCTTATTATCTCAGCTTATTGATCGTTTAGTTGTGCTATTAGCACTAGCTACAGTACACGGTATGCAAATTTGTTCGGTAATCAAATTAGCAAATTTAACGGAAAATGAAAGAGGATTTGCAATAAAAATTAACAGTTTAATAGAAACTTGGCACCCAGGAACATGCCAGTCACTCCTGTTCTTGCCTAGATTTTCCGATAAACCAAAATTATGCGTGGCGTGTATGTTGCAGGCCTACCGCGAAAGAACGAAGTATCTTAGAGGTAACGTCAACAATTTGTTAATAACCACTAAGAAATCGCACAAGTCAGCGACTAGCCAAACGATTGCTAGATGGGTTAAAGCCTTTTGGGCTCGTAGCGGTATCAGTGGTAAATATAACGCTCACAGGACAAGGCATGCAGAGACATCAGAAGCATTAAAAAAGGGCGATGGAATAAATGTCATAAAGAATACGAGGTGATAGTCGAAGGAATCATTCATATTTGCGAAATTTTATAATAGACCAATCGTCAAAGACACAAGTAATTGCGCAAAGACTGTTTTGTTAAATAATTAAGCGCTATATATTGGTTCGTTTATTGTCCTATTAAAAATGTCGGGAGTTCCACATCATAAGCATCTACGTATAAGATTCTATATTTCTTTACTTTAATAACTATGTTGCAAAAAATAGGTATATAATCAATGTTCGTGAGATTCTATCCCCACCCTTTGAAATACTTATTATTAAATTATAATATTGCCCCACCCAAACCTGTTATGAATGTTGTTAAATATCTTTAAACTATATGACGATTGACGACGCGAGAGGCACGTAAGAGGCAGGCAGATTGTCTTTTGTTAACTAAAAATCATAGCGACATTGTGTGTGGAATAGCAGTACTATACAAGTTAAATCTCTCGAACGAAACTCTACATATACAATGACGATCGAACTTCATAATAGGTAAGTTCGTTTGATCGAATAAATACGCGTTACAGATAAATCGTGAAATTCGATTTTTTCGAAAACTAAGCCTCGGATGCCAAAATTGTATTCTACATTTTTTACTTATTTTCTTAACAGATTGTATAAGAGCCTTAATGTCCGTGAATACCACGCATATAAAAATCGATACTTGTACAAGACTGAATCTGTTTTCAAGCATCGAATAATATACGATTCAAATCTAAGTAAAGTATATGTGGTTATCATTTTAAACAGTAAATATTGTTTCTACAATTTTTAAAATATGAATTAGGATGAATAAAATATAAATATATACGATGTTACAATATAAACGAGTAATTTTTAGTAGTATAGTATGCATATAAAAATGAGTAGCAGCTGTTATATAAATACTAGTTATAACACTGTTTTATTAAAAACTTATATAAACAAAAACACGAATAGTATTCTTATGTGTTAATACAGCTAGTTTACCATTGTATCTGTTTTATGTCTACTGTATCATTTTAAAACGACGTTGCATTCTTATTTATATAACATTTTTTTATTCTTATCTCTTGAAATATTAGTAACATTTACTGGTTTTACTTTTAAACGATAAAAATAGTATTACTTACGTGAAGTAGAATACGTGAAAATAATAACTGAATAACCATACTTTCCAGATTAAAAGTATTTGGTTTTTGGTGCCAAAAACGTAATTTTGAAGCAAACAAATAATTAATAGTAAATTGTATAATGTAATACAACTGATAATAACCAAGATACTTAATTAGAGCCTAAAATACAAATGAACAAAATGAAAAGCAAGAATTTGTAAACAAATTTGCTTTATACAATTTGATTACACATTCCCTACAATATTAAAATTTCAGTGTACTATCACAAATTGATAGCATATGCAACAACAACTTTTATCATATAACTTATAAGACGTATCTCAGATTTAAAACGCACAAGTACATTACGATCAGACGCTTGCGCGGCTTTTCTCCAACCGTTATTGAGGTTAGGTTTCCACATGTTAAAACGTTGTATACAAGAACATGTAACACGCTTTGAATCTTTTTCAACGATAGAGAATAAAATTATTTAATCGAGGTACCATTAATTGCATACCTGATAAGGAATATCTTCTCCATCCTTTCCTTGCGTTGCTGCAACGTTTAATGTCACCACACAAAATTCTTTCGCGTCCCAAACGTACAACACGTTGTCACGAATATCTAAAATGTTTCGCGTGTCCTTGATGTTCTTTGGTAAATTAGTTTTCAATTCTCTAAACAAGGTTTTTTCATTTAAACACAACGGATCCGTGTACGAACTCATTTTTGACCGGATTGAGGTTAAAACGGCGCGCAACGAACTACACAACAATGAAGGTTCCTGTTTGAATTAACTGACGTACAAGCAAGCCAACCTTGTAATCACAAATATGGTTGGCGACACTGTCGCTGTATATAGTAACTGATTTATATCTACTGCATCGAATTTAGCGAGCTTTTTACATAATTCGTTGGCATTATAAAAAGATAATGTTATCTATATGTTATTCTCGATGAATTTCGTATAAAAATATTCCATTAGATTTCACTCGTGCTTAATATGATGCTGTATGTGAATCTTAATCGGAATTTTAACCAATAAAAATGCGGACACTCAGTTTAATGGACGTTATTAATAAACATTACTTTATTTAGTAATTCCTATAGTTGTAAGTATTACGATGACAAAATTTGTTTAATATAACATATATGTTTTAACGAATATATATATATATATATATATATATATGATATAGTCGCATAAAGCGGTAGTGTGATTTAAAGAATGAATGTTTATTGAATTTTAGATAATTCACTTTATAGTTCTTTTAAGTATTAGGAAAGTAGAAAAGAGAAAGTATGCAAAGACTTTAAATGCTGTAAAATAATGATACACAGTGATATGGTAGCATTTATATTTTGTTAGTAGGGTGTATAAATTTGGATCATATATTTAATGAAACAATGATTTCAAAACGTAGAACTTACTGTGTATCCTATGAGTAGACTGTCAATATTTGCGACACTGGTGAATTCTATCTATAAATGCATAAATTCTATAGTCTAATAATGAGAAAGTCTATTCAAGTAAAATATTTTGAATCTGAATAATTCTATAATTATTTATATTAATATTTAATATAATTTACATTAATAAATTTACACTTCATTAAAAAGGCAATTATGATCGCTAATTATTTATTCAATAAAGATGTTACTAATTATACGTTTCGTACTTGTAAATTTCTAAGATAATACATATTACTACAATACAATTTGTACATTTTAAAATAATTAGAGACTAAGTAAATAGAGTATTGAAACAAATTTATAAAAATTGTCTTTCCATAACATGTTTTTGATGTGTTGAAGAAACAATAAAGACGAGGTATTATAAAGGAATTGGATAATGTAAAATAACAATGTAGAATAAAAAAATAATATATAAATTTTATTAATGAGCAGTACAAAATATTTCAAAAATGAATAAAAAAAAAGTTCCGAAGTAATTTTTTGATTAAAGACAATCTCGTTCACTTCGAAAGGCCCCGGAGGGATTCGAACCCTCGATCTCCTGTTTACTAGACAGGCGCTTTAACCAACTAAGCCACGGCGCCGCTGAAGTTGAATTTTCTAAATATTCTATATTAGTTGAATTAATCGTTTTTCACTTGTTTTAAGAACTTACATTTATACATTTATGGAGTACCATATACTTCTCTTTATTTTGTAAATTTACTATTATCACTATAAATTTCAAAATATTTACATGTAATGTAACACAGTGCACTTTTAACGCAAATTTTTATTTAAAGTTATTATTATATACCATATTTCAATATCAAGTTAATAGAAAGAGATAAATCATTTTTCGTAGAAAGGGCTTCTTTTTGAACGAATTCTGTATATAGATATATCTTATTATGTAAAATAATATATCCGAGTTTATTTTATTCTTCATAATAATATTAATATAAGCGACTTTTATGAGTAATGAAACGTTATTGCAAGTTAGTATGAATGTTTAAAAAGCAAAAGAAATCGCCCCCGGGTTGGGCTCGAACCATCAACCTTACGGTTAACAGCCGAACGCGCTAGCTTTTTTTTTTTTTTCTAAGTTTATTAATTAACAGTCACATGTACTAATAAACTTGTTGAACAACATGTTGAACAGTCACATAGTGTCTTTGGTACCAAACAAGCTAAAAATAAAAATAACCAAACAGTCTTAAGAAGAAATCGTAATTGGTCGCACGCATACGACTCTCTTAAGAATACAATATTGCATCATTTTGCTAGGTGATATAATTAATTAAAAAGAAAATATATAGTAACGTAACCACTATTCAGTCTGCGTCACCATGAAACGTGACATAAATCTTGGGGAAAAAAATAAGAAAAAAAACCCTGAACCAATAAGGCAAGAGAATAACTGTATACAACAGGGATACTTAAAAACTACCTTAAAACTAAAAACAATAAACAATGGGACAGACCCATAATAAGTCACCCCGACCATAACATTAATAAACCATATCAGGTAAACGATATAACAAGACAACACAGCCATTAAAAATTTGCTATTACAAGTACCGTGAGCTTACTATTTTACGCTCCCTTAGTTCTAACATATGTGGAGAGTCGTCACTCAACCACCAATACTTATTATAATTTAACCTATGGAAATCCATTAAATCTTTATTAGGTAACTTCATGGAATATTTAAACCTATCGCTATTTACGATATAGTCATTGACGCCGAACGCAATACGTTTATCCGCTTTGTTACGCCGCCAGTGAAAGATAAGCGGTACATTAATCGCATTTTGCACAAGACCCATTTTATCACAATAAATAAAGGCTTGTGGGGTGACATATCCAGTATACAGCTGTCTACAGGAAAGCGCCTCATCTTGTATCGATAAGGTTTTCGTCAATTCATTGTTTATTGATGGAAGTGCGCTAAAATAATTTCTAGTGATATAAATTAAAAAAGAGTCAATCCTGGGTATATCAGCCATATTGTAAAGAATTTGATTATTTATAAAATGTTGCCAATCAGTGTCCTTACTCCTGTATAGTTTCAGGCAAGCTCTGAGACATTTCCTCTCGAAAATTCTAATTTTTTCGATAGTGGTATGATTGGTATTCCACCAAATCGGGGCTGCATACGAGATTATGGGACGTACTAACAACATATATATATAATAATTCTAGATTTACTGGTTAGGTGTTTGTTATAGAGAATTCTACTATTGGCTATAAAGGCTAAATTTTCTTTCTGTAGTTGCAATTCTATGTGTTTGTTACCTCTTAATAAGTAATCCAAATGTACACCGAGATATTTCACAGATTTTTTATGAGTGATGGCTTTCTTAATATTCGTCCCAGGGACTGTGGCCGAAATCTGGAAATATTTAGTCCCGGCTTTGGCTAGGGCTGAGAGTCTTGCTAATGGTTTACGGAATAAAATGGTTTCGCATTTGCTAGGATTTAATCTCAGATTCCATGACGTGTAATATGTATTTATTTTATCTACTATTGTTTCTAGCTCAAGCCGTATATGGGCCACTCTATTACCAGAGACATATACTACCAAATCATCAGCAAATGCGATCACCGCAGCCTTGCCCTCTTCGTTGAAATCAAATAATTTAGCCAAATCACTGGTAAATATGTTGAAAAGAATTGGGGAGTTTACCGTTCCCTGCCGTAGCCCCTCCTTTATCAGAAACACTTCCGTGGAAATGTGATGACCATCCCAAGTGTGAAACGTTTTATTGTTAATCATATCCCAAATTAGGAATGTAAGCCATAGGGGAAATTTTTTTTATGTAGCTTGTACAGAAGGCCGTTCAACCAGACAGAGTCAAAGGCTTTTTCAATATCAAGCAAAGCCGCCCCCACTAGTTGACTATTACCAACTTTTAAGTTAATGTCTGCTATAAACTTATGAATCGCATGTGTGGTAGAGAGCTGATGTTTGAATCCAAATTGACAATCAGGTATTATTTTATTACTTTGACAAAAATCTGCTATCTTATTATTGATAACGGCCTCAAAGACCTTACTGAGACTGGGGGTGGGCCTAATCGGGCGATAGCTAGAAGGATCGCATGGGGTTTTGCCTTTTTTAAGGATGGGGATAACTTTGGCCCCCTTTCAGAGTTCTGGAAAATAACTAATGTTTATAGCATTATTAAATAGAATTACTATATCAAATATAACCACTCTAAGCAAATGCTTCAGCACAATAGGAGGGATGGTATCCAACCCGCAAGAGGTTTTGTTTGGTAATTTCTTAAAAATATGTTCAACTGTAGAGGGACTACAGAAAGGAGTTGTTAAATTATCCAGTATTTCCGGATAAACAGCATTATTAACCCTATTAAATTTTGTAAATGAAAAGTTTTCTTCCCTACGAATTAAGAAGTCGCGTTTTAATTGAAGTGAAACACTATCCACAATTTCCTTGAGCCGAGTGTTGTTATTTAAATAACGGGGGGAGTTGATAGACTCATAGTAAGATCCCATGATATTAAGTTTATCTGCTGGGGATGAGAAAATGACATTATCCCCAACTTTTTGATTATCTAAAATATTACATTTACTCCTGTTGATAAGAGTAACATTGTCCTGGCTAATATGTAACTCTTTGATGCCATCATAATTCTTTGCCCTGAACAATTTATTGATCACAGGGAAGAAGGAGTGCGAACGACGGTAATTAATTCTTTTCAACATATTAACCCAGTGACTTTCTATTGCCAATCTAAATTCATTTTTTAAGGCATTGACCAGCACTTTGAGCGTCGATTTAGCTTTTCGAGTAAGGGCCAACTTAGATAGGGGATCTATCACATGCAGATCATGGAGTAATGACACTATGTAACTTTTGTCTTTTTGCAGTTTTCTGATTTTCTGATTTAGATATCTAGCAGTACTATTTATAACTTTAAATTTGGGAACCTTTGCATGAATGGCTTGAACTATAACTCCATTAATCGTGTGAAGGTGGCTATCAATTTCATGGATGGAAAGGTTACGATCAAACGGGATGTCAGATATGTATGATTGAGCAATGAACTTAGCAAATTTGTCCCATTTAGTGGCTTTGAAGTTGAAACGGTGACCGTCATCACTTATGGTCTGCAGGGATAGATAATCATTTAAAATCTCAAATTCCAACGATATGGCTGAATGGTCACTATCATAAGGCAATGTAGACGCTTTACCATTATAACTATTGGCTAACATCAATCTTGAATCAGCAATACATATATCCAAGAACGATTGACTAGGTTTGAAAGTGGGGAGTGCCGGCGTAATTAAGTTAAGCCGATATGTTAAATCGACTTTAGCCTCCCATTGTTTTATAAATTTACCTCTTTGGTTATGGACTCTGTCACCCCACTCTTTGTGCCTAGCATTTAGGTCTCCAGCTAGAATATAATAATTACAACCGTTACTAAGCTTAAGGCCTCTGAAGAGATCGTCTAATTCTGTAATAAATAAGATCCTATTGTCATTAGTGGTATACGCGCTTATTAAAAATATATTATTATTAGAGTTTGTACAGACTCTAATAATAGTGTATTCGAGAATTTCGTTATTAATCGAGGCCGGAAAATTAACTATTTCGTACTCGATGCCCTTCTTAACAAGAATAGCTGTGCCACCACCTTGTATAGCATTCGCTCTGTCAGTTCTAATTAAATTATTATCAGTGAAGCTCATTTTATGGTTAGCATTAAGCTTGGTTTCTGAGAGGAAAACAAAATCATGCTTGTAGGTTTCTAAAAACTGCAATAACTCTAATCTTCTATAGTTAGCAATAATGGAATTAACGTTAATGGCAGCAATTCTTATGTGATTATTTGTAGGGACTGAATTATTCATCTTGTTTGTTAAATATGGAGTTTAAAATAAATTCTATTTTTTCAGTATTAGCAGCCACTTGAGATGCTAATGCCTGAAATTGGACCGTAATGACAGACGAGATTTCGTTTTTGAGGTCTTGGACTGCTGAGGAGTAGGGTGTTCAAAGATCCTTTCTGAAGCCGCAACAGCAACAGAACTCATTAATGGTGTAGACGGTGCAGCTTGTGGATTTTGAGGAGAACCTCTGCGTTGGGTAGAGCACTTAGCCACTTCAGCATAAGAGACATTACTTTTAACAGCCGCTGAAATTCTGTTCACCTTGTTGACAGTCGATTGGAACTGTTGAGCTTTTTGTGATCTTTTGTGAATAATGGCATATTTAATGAATGGGCATCCTTTATATGAGGCTGGATGACCATTTTGCCCACAATTGGCACATTTAAGAACCTCTCTATTACCCTGCGCCGTGATACTACATTTACAAGGCTCATGGTCTTGAGCACACTTAACGCATCTGAATTGTAATTGGCAATTCTTACTGACGTGACCAAGCCTTTGGCATTTCCTGCATTGGAATATCTCAGGTTTCTTGAAGTGTTCCCATCTGATTCTCTGATACGCTAAAGATCTAATTTTAAAAAGTTCGGCTGTTTTGCTATTTCTCGATAACTGTAATAGAAAATGGAATCTCTCCAGCTGAGAAGTATTAAATATGAACTTAGACATATTGATAATTTCCACATTAGGAAGCTTGAGGTCAATGATCTCTTGTTTGATTTCATCTAGGGAGAAACCTCCTCTGATCCCCTTTAAAATAATAGATTTAGGTTTTGATCCTTTGGGGGTGTATGTAAAAAACTGGATTTTTAACTCCGTTAGTTTGCCAGTTAGGCAATTATAATGTTGAATACTATTGGCGTAGATAGTATGGCTGCTGCTGTCTGCTTCCTTAACGAGGATTGCTTCTTTGGGGATGTTAAGTGCCACCGCAATGCTAACAATTTCCCCAAATGATGATTTCACCACATATATTGGTGGTGGCTTAAAGGATTTTTCGGTGTTCGACTTCTCTACCGAAATATTAGTGTTAACTTCAGAGTCCATAACACAATCCTCGGAAAGAGGATGGAATTGGTTTGTGGGATTTCCGTCATTTAATTCGTTTCTATCAACATTTTTGTTTTTTGGGAGCTTGCTCGTTTTCTTCGGAAATTCCCACTGTTCCGAATCATTAATAACATCGTACGATGTCGAGGGAATTTGTGACGCCTCCACCAGGGGCGCTACTCTACCCTGCTTACGCGCCACTTTAAGGTTGGGTTGAACCCTACTTGTCGTAGGTACATTCCTCTCTCTTAAAAATTCCTTATACATTTTATCTAATTGCAAAGAATGCAACTTAGGCGTCTTATTCCGTTTCCTTCTCGCTAACGTATCAGCTGCATTGTTCTCCTTATTTTCGGGGTCTGGAGACAGGCGTCTCTTACCATCCTGCAAAGCCGCCGCCATTAGACCCGGACACGTGCGAGAGTGCCTCACAGCGTATCGGGCCAAAAAAAGGGAAATTTCACCCACTAAACTATACTTAGTGTAAACAAACTAGCTATTATTGACAATGCACCCTTAAACTATAATATTAAGCCACACCCGTGGTTGGAAATAACACTAATAACTGCCGCGAGTCACACAATTTCGATCCGCTCCGTCCTACGTCAGGCCGAACGCGCTAGCCGATTGCGCCACGGACGCTTTTTCTTTCGACAGAGCTTCAAAGTGAAGTAGTGCCAGTTTATTTTTTGTCTTATTGGACGCCCCATAGTTGGCAACTTATCTTACGTCATCCTAGATAAAGATGTTGAATTCACAAATGAATACACAAACCGTTTATAAAATATTTCGCTTATCAACACAACCGTTTCTTATTACGGAAATACTTCTTCTAAGCACACTGGAATTGTAAAATTTTGTAGTTTAGAGTTTCTGAATTTTATTTATTACTAGCTTAATCGTCAACCAAATAGTTATTATAAATCTTAATAAAAAAAATTTCTTTGAATGGAAAATATACGAATTATATTTTCTTATGGTCCCTATTTTCATAATTTTATTGATTTTCATGAATTATAGACATATTCGTTTGATTTAATATTTCACTGTAAGAATATTTCAAATTCATAGCAAAAGTTTTTTACTCCATACGTGAATAATACATATATCGGTTAACATGTTGAGGTTTGTGTTAAGTAGGTTTAAGAAAATCTACTTATGTCAGGAATATAATGATCTTTTTTATCAAACTAGTTCTTGAAGATTTCGTTTAGCAATTAATAAATTATTCATTATAGAAAACTTTTTACATGTTTAACTACATTTTCTTAGACATGCTATTAGACTCATGGAAATCAGATAAGTATCTTATAACGATTCATATTCGTAGCCTGTTAACACCTTATCTAACTTACATACAACAATCACAATACATTGCATTTCACATCGTCTTAATTTTACAATGTTTAATCTTTATCAATGTACATAAATAATTGAGTCGATTCTAGCTTGCATCAAGTTTATCGTAAAAGATAGCAACTCGATCATATGTGACGATTACCCACTTTCCATTAACCTAAACATTGTATCATTATAAAATACTATGTATTTTGAAAACATACAGCTGTAAAAAATCTATTCACACTCATATTTATTACCAGCAATAGATGACACTGTTTTAGTATAATGTTACGTTAAAATTTATTTAGCTAATTACTAGTTAGTTATTCAGCTATACTTTAATAGAAAGTTAAATTTTCATAAAACAATTTGTCATAAATATTTCTAAATTAGAATTACTCTCGAAATAGTATTAATAATTGATAGCAAAACTTAACAACATATAAATACTTTTTATGTTGCGTATATGTATACATACGTAGTTGAAGAAATGTATTGTAAAATGAATGCATTGTTGAGACGAGCTTATGTTAAGGACATCGTAATTTAATTTTGTTCGATATTGGGGAACAAGGGTCTTCTGTGTAGCCATCCTGGCGCTACCCTTGTTATTCCTCTGACTCCACGTTGTCTGGCGCATCCGATCTTTTGGGTTTGTAGACGTTGCGTGGGCTGGGAAAGCGCCCTAGCTTTTGCGTTGGTAGGGCCCAATACCCCACTTTTTAGTTTTCATCGGGTGGAGCGAATTTTCCTGCGTCGTGAACGGGGGATTCACGTCAACCACCGGACGTATAAGATCGATAAGATTCTCTCGAACATTTTATAGTTAACACTCACTTTATAATAAAGTTTATTAACCAGTTGCGCGGTGTGAATTCAGTTTTTTTTCCTTTGGGCAACTTCATCTTACAATTGAAGTGCGAGTGACATTTCGCTGAATATTGTCGAGAACACTCACTCACATGCATAGTGTGATAAATACCTTTTAAAAAAAAAACTGTAGGACAAATGTTTCTTTTAGAAGGAATATGAAAGTTACTTTTTATATTAAAACCTCTACTTTTTTTATTTCTGGACTATTTTAGTTAAATCATATCGAAATCGAAGTTACTATCAGTTTTTTTCTCTTACCCAGTATGATCTCTAAAATTGTGTAACATGTGACCCACATTAATGAAACAGAATGTATACAAACTCATAGTTACTGATCAAAGTGACCATAAATCACAACTTATGACTTCTCTTTGAGGATAGAGTTGTGACCGTATCACAAAAAAGGTTAGTTTCCAGGGCTTGAAACTATTACGATATCGACTTAGGTTCTCGAAGGAGTTATGAAGAACCTTTATTCTGAATAACTTTTATGAACAACCCAAATTTCAGATTACCTATATCAGTTTTATCTTCAAAACTATGATTCACAGAAATATTTGTTTAACCAAAGTTGCACAGTACGAAGAAGGCCATCCGATGGCGTTAATAGTTTTTTTGCAGGTGGAGGTACTTTGGATATTTTAAGATTATCTCTATTTCTTTAAATGGATCGGCATGTTTTTGTTTCCGTAGAATGATAGAGGAGCTTAAACCGAGTTCAAGGACGTATACGTAGGGTCATTGAAGGTCATAGAAAGTAGAGAAAAGCGATAATACTTAAGGTTTACTTCACTGAAAATAAACACTGTTTGAGGGACGCTTTAATAAGTTTGTACAATAAGATAAACATGATAAGAGTAGTATCGTATTGTTCAACCGGGCACGATGTATCTATTTGAAGAGCAAGTCGATATGCTTTTTATTTATAGCAAATGCTAATAAAATTCTGTAAGGGCAAAAAACTTGTGTGCTGAACGATATCCACATGGGTCTCAGGATTCGCGTCGAACATTTAAAAATGTGTATGATAAACTTAGGCAAACCGATAGTTTAAGTGTTCGTAAAAGTGAACGCCGAAAGCGAGTAACAAACGAAGAAAATGAAATCGGTGTGCTCGCAAGTGTCGTTACAAATCCTCATATTAGTTCGCGACAATTTGAACACGAATCTGGCATTAGTAGGAGGAGTGTAATTTCTCATTTTGCACCGTTACAAATTTCATCCGTACCATGTTAGTCTCACCAACAATTGCAGTGGAACGACTTCATGAATCGCGTTAAATTTTGTCGATGGGCTAAACATCAGATCCAAAACAATGAGATATTTCTTAATATCGTCGTATTTATTGATGAGGCAACATTCACAAATCACGGGAATGTTAATTTGCATAACATGCATTTATGGACAGCGGAAAATCCACATTGGCTGCAGTAGATTGAACACCAGAGACAATGGTCTGTGAACATGGCGCGGTATCACAGGTGATAAAATAATTGGTCCTCATTTTATCAATGGAAATTTGAATGGCAATATGTATGCTAATTTTATTAAGGATACATTCGGTCCTTTGCTAGAAGAATTGCCTTTATGTACACGACAAACCATGTGGTATCAACATGATGGATGCCCGGCACGTTATTCATTGATTGCGCCAAGGGAACTCGATGAAAAATTTCAAAATTGTTGAATTGGACTGGCGGTCCAATATCGTGGTCAGCTCGTTCACCAGACTTAACAGTACTTAACACCTCTAGATTTCTTTCTATGGGGAACATTGAAATCTCTATGCTTTCACCCACGAAGCAAATGTTTGTGTCACAATATGCCCCCCTCTATACCGTGTAAGTTTTGTATATAACATTTCTTTATATTATTACAAATAACGTCAATATTCAAAGTGGACATAGTTATTGCCTCACCCTGTATGTACAAGTTCCAAAATGGTTATTGGTATATAGTAATTTATAGCTGTAATATGTAGTGATTTCATTTACTGTAGAATTCTGTACAATCGTTACGAGAAGCGGTTCTATAACCATTTTGGAACTTATACATACAGGGTGGGGCAATAACAATGTCCACTTTGAATATTTCCGTTATTTGTAATAATATGAAACAATGTTATTATACACAACTTACACGGTATAGAGGAGGGCATATTGTGAGACAAACATTTTCTGCGTGGGTGAAGGCGTAGAGAAGATTTCAATGTTCCCTATATGTACAACTATTTTGTAATATGAAAAGTGTTGGTTAATATAAATTTTTAACAACTGAACAAAATTTTATCATACTGCGCAAAAAATATGCTTATATGAATACAATAATCTATAAGCATAATATGTATATGGCGATTCCATTTATTGTGAAATCTGTGCAGTCGTTACGAGAAACGGTTCTATAACCGTTTGGAACGTACATATATGTATACGTGGAATCTAAAAAAATAACAGTTATAGAACTGATATGGGAGCTGATATAGGAACCGTAATTGAAACTGTAATGTAGTCTGAAATTTAAATTCTTCGTAACAGTTATTTAAAGTAAAGGTTTTTCATAATTGTTTCAGTCCGAACTTTTGTATTAACAGTTGGAAACAGTTATTTTCGGAACCATTTCAAGACCTGTTAATTTCGAAAGATTGTTTTTTATTGATTTCATTGATGATAGGGTACAGGATATTTTAATAATGAGAAGCAACGAAAAATGTAGAAATTTGTTATAACTTATATTTTTTAAATATTGTTACGTGTTACCCGATAGGTAGCACATATTGTGTAATGTTAAAGCGAGAGATTTCAGGTACGCGGCGTCCTTTCGATAACGGCGCCCAAGATAGACAAAGTAGAGTCGTGGTACAATCTGAGAAAAAGGTTTTGTCAAAGATAAGTACTCTTCCTCTTGAAATAAATAATTCTTCTTTTTATAAACCTTGGCCTTTTATTATTGGAGATTATGTCGCGCCCACGCAGCAGTATTATAAAGAGGAAGCCTTTTTTTAATTAATCAGCATAATCTATACAATACTTTGTAATAAAGTATAAATGCTGAAAAAGTGGCGGTAAATACATATAGTCAATATATTGGTATGCCGCTATACATTTGTATACATATAAATATAAAGGGTGTCTCAGTAAAAATGACCTCGAATAATGACTTATCGGTACACTTTATGAAAATTTTGAGGCGTGGAACTTAAATGGCATCAAGGGGCACATCTTATAAGGTACGTACTTTTTCTGTGGGTGGAGGTATTTCAAAGATTTCAAGGTCACCGTGCCTTTTTTCACGCAATGACCTGTTTTTTTGTATCATAGATCGATAGAGTATCAATTTCTGAGTAAAAATGTGTTGACCTTCATACGTCCTAAACCTAATAGTTAACGAGATGTTTACAAAACAGCCACTGTATTGAAATCGCTTTATAATTGAAGTTGAGGGGCATCAATTCGAGCACCTATAGTTTCCTGATACATAGTAAGTATGCATTAAAAAATCAAGGTGACCTTGAAGTCTGAAATGTCTACACCCACAAAAAAATTATAAGGTGTGCCCCTTGATGCTATTTAAGTTCTATGCCTCAAACTTTTCATAAAGTGTACCGTTAAGTCATTACTCGAGGTGATCAAGTTAGCTAAGGCTAAGACACCCTGTATTAATATTTCTGTAAAAATTGTAGAGGTGACTGAAAATTTATTAGTAGGTATAATGCCAATACTTTGTGTTTTGGTATCAGTGTTTAGTTTCACTGAATATTTTCAAGTTTGTCCTTTACATCTTGCTCATCCAACTAACTTCTTTCCAGATTACTTCACATTATCTCCGTTCTGTTGCAAATGAATAAAGTTGAATGTTTTCAGCTATTTTACATTAAGTTACCCGACAAATTATGAAAGTCTAAACGAAGACGAAATGTGCGAAGTAAGAATTCATTGACAATATAACATCGGTTCCTGTATCAGTTATGAAAGAAGGGCTCCGTTGGAAGAGAACCATAATGCGTGATGTTCTAACCGGGAAATAGAGTGGCAGTTGTGTCGAAGCTATATACGGTTAATTAAATGGGGTTGGCTCATTAGTAACTGTCTATATGCAAGGCGATGGTCGAGACGCGATTGGAGGGTGGTCCCAAGGTGATTTATCCGTCACGATGGATCGCAGATGTTCGACTGGTACGTGGCATGGGTCGCCACAATGCTGTAATTAAGAGAGCGTTTCGTTTATACATATACATGCATAATAAAATCGTGAGTTCTTTTTTTTTCTATGATGGATCACCGATTATATTTATTATCATCACACAACATGAAAGAAATATTACATGAATGGTTACCTTTTTCAATTACTAATTCGTGGTGCTCGTCGTTACTTCTGTATATAATTTCAATTCGAAGCTACTTACAAGCATAAGAAATGAAAAGAATACTGTTGCTGTAAGCAAAATCGCCGCATTACACTGTTCAACATGTAAAATTTTTCGCAATTGTCAATAAGCGTTTCTGATAGACTTTTATGAGCTAAATACGAATCTGCAAACCGTTTCTTTCCAGCACGTCCAGTTTTTGAAAAAATTAAATTTGAGAACCATGTGATATGTGGCGTTTTTCCTGACAACCGCAGATATTAGTTTGTGTGAATCGTGTTACTTTAACTTTTCATTATTTCATAAAAATGTATCTTTATTATTTCTTAAGGTAAAACGGGTTGTCATTGTCTGTTTAAAAATTAAACTAACGAAGAACTTAAAGAATCTACGTAGAGTCTGGTTAAAAGTTAAGGCTATTGCAATTGATGTTGTTCACCCCTTATAAACTTATAGGGGGATTCTGGATTAAAAATCCATTTGCAGAAGAATTTCTTATGTGTAAATGAATCTATTTTTATTAGGTTATATCTTACATGAGAGCGGTAATAGTTTGGGAGGAAACGTGTTGTCTTTCTCCATGTCCTCCGTGCCTTTACTACCGGTAACCGTTTGTCTGGCAGCAGTTAACGCATGGTATAGTAGATATATCCATATACATATACATATGTATATTGTTGAGAAATCGTTCGCGACATCACGAGGACCCGTTTGAAATTCGATTCCAACTTCCAACATATGGAATCGTACATACATATAAATGTACACTCACCTACACACTTATAACTAACCTTCGAGTAACAATGAATTACTGACAATGAGAGGCATAGTCAATTACCGTACCGAATGTTGAATGAAAATATTACATATTCACAAACTGTTCTGGGTGATCCTGACAAGTTATTTATTTTTATTAATAGCTAATTATTATAGTGCTTGATGACCCGTTTCAGAATGTTGTCCATATAGGTATTTCGATTTAAGCTTTCGTATTCTGTAATAAAAACTCCGTTGGTATAGCTTTCAAAGTGTTTACAAGTGAACTTCATGTAATATTTTTCCTTATTTTCACTTGCAGATTATTATTCTGTACTTCGTTGAAAAAACTCGGAACATTTTGTATACACATGAACTTTTTCAGGATAATGCATAAGTATGTTTTATGCTATTTATTGATTTTGATGAATTGATTGTCACAACGTTTACCTGAACACCTGCGAGTCAATTAGTTAATATGATTGAGTTGTTCATATAAATTAGAAATTTTTCGATTCCCTTTGGTAATTATAATTTTTTATTTAAATATTCGACGTTCGTGTTTAACTAACTGATATCGACAAAGCATTTATTTTTACGAATGCAAACTGTGTGATGATATAAAACACACAAATAAAACTATAAAAAGCGGTCCGTCTCTATTTCGACTGAATGTACAGTAGGTATATTGCAAAGATAGGCTTAAAATTAAATGTGAGCGAAAAAAGATCTTATCTTGTATGCGTGTGCCTTTGGTGTTGATATAACTTAAGTAAGACTCATTGTCAATGACAAACATTGATAACAGCGTCTGAACAGAGGTTCAGTAAATTGAGAATCGAGCTGATTTCCTTTTTAATAAACATGTAGAATTTTATTCTAGTGAGTTGATATTACGAGATTTGACAAGATATTAATATTGATAGTGCCTAACAATAATAAGTTGGTTTTTTAAAGCATTGATACTGCGTAAAACAACTAAAAAATCGTTGCTGTGAGATATCCTGTTACTGCAATTAAGTGAAAGAAACGCAACAGATGCTATAGGTTTGATAAAGTGACATATAATTATTATTTTTCTTGCATTCCGTCAATAATTTAACCTTGATTTTTACAAAAAATTTCCCGAAATTATGTGTTGTATTGACGAACATAGAACTGTAATGATGATCGCCAAATTGTTTGGAGCAGTATATTATGGATTTTATGAAATGAAAATAATAGAATTTAGGAAATTCAATACAAATTGTGACTACCAATGAAAATAAAGTAAATGAGAAATAGTTATATGTATAAACGAGTAAATAAGTAAGTGGTCATGTAAGTTGTGGTTCTCGAGGATTCCCTAAGCAGTTGCGTCTCTCGTTCGACGTAGGATTTTTTCGTCTGATTGAAAAATAACAAAATTACAACACTTTGATGCAACAAGTTCATTTTTTTTGCAAGGGTATGGCCCTTTATTTACACATAAGTCTGATAAAAATGAATAAATCCCCTGTAGGATATAGAGGACTTAGATTTATCTAACATTCCATTGTTCACGTTTTGTTTCAGAAAATTGATCATCGGAATTCACGTATACCGTCCAGCCGTAGACATGGTATCGTATATCCTCGATCGCCACATTTGTTTTAACACTGTGAACTAATCATTGGATTGCTGATCGTACTCATTGTCAGTGGCCGAGTATTTTTAAGCCCTATTTATTGAAAATTAGTTATCTGTTCAATGAATCGAATAGGCCGATTTTATAAAATTGACAAAATAATACACCGTGAATGTGCCAAAACAGGTTTTCCCTTCTTTCTATTATTACAGTGTTCTTTAGTATATGTATGAATTGACTTCTTAAAAGTTATCGAACACCAATTAAATGATGGAACCAATTGATGATTGACGCATCTACGTAAATTGGTGATTTCGCAGCTTATCTACAAGCTCCGTTACACCATCCAATTGATCTCAGTATTAGGCCAGGTTTCTAAGAACACTTACCTAGAGAAGACACTTTGGTTTGGGCATGCTGACGTTAACGGCCCGTTTAAATTGTGCGTTTAATTACAAGTAAGAGACAGTCGCCAGAAAATTTATCGGTCACCGTTACTATCCCCTTCGTTTCTAATCTACGAAGCAGATATCCACGGCTAAATACAGGAGAACAAGTCCTTCGCCCGCAGTAAGACGTTTCTCTGTGCTTTTTAGTGCCCATTCCCGAGAAGTTGATTATAATGTATATGTAAAGTCATATTTTGCTAGATTATTTTATAAAAACGAGAAGAAAATAAACATTGGTCGTCCATTAAAGATTTTAAGAAGTTGAAAATACAGTAAAAATTTTACTAAATTTTCACTCAAAGATTTATACTAATTTTTATGTTAGTTTATACTAGTTACGTTAGTTTTTATACTAGTGTATTTTTTGTATAAGTTTATATCTACTCATGTATTTACAGAGATATATTATAGTTATCATAGGTATTGTATTAGGTTTTTAACGTTGCAATATGTTCTAAAATTCCTTCCTCAAAACTCACTAGTATAGTGTGTTGTGTTATGTGATAAAGTGTATAGTGACAAAGTAGTCACTATATTTTCTTTAATTTGCAAGGCCTCACGTGAAACAATGTCGATATGCTCATAAATAAATAAATATTATAATAAATATTTATACCACATGTGTAACGTTTGATCATATGTAATCGCTTAACGCAAACAACTAAGACTTGGATGGAATTTTGTAATACAGTGTTCGAGGATCTTGCTCCTTATTGGATAGAAATTTACTCCCATAAATCTAAGCGGTTTCCGTTGAGAGGTTTCCCAAAGTTTCCTCCACCATGTTCTCCTTTCCTCTTCCTCCCACTGATTTTCGTTTGGTCTATCTTACTCTTTCTGTCGTTTTACACCACGATAAACCGGCTCGAAAGCAATGTATGTACTTTGCAAGCCGCGGTTGGATGTCTATGATGAAGGTGAGCACCGCCTGTAACGATGTAACGGGTGAACATTGCTCACGAAATCATGACGAATTCATTCGAACTGCGAATTACCTTCCGGTCGACGGAGTTTCACTAAATGTCCGGAAGAGGGTACATATGCAAAACGCGTAATCATCAATATTCCATCGCGGTAAACCTGGCTCAGGAATCTGGAAATTCTGTCTTGCCCCCACTGTTTGCTTACTTCGCCGGATAAATTAGAAACCGTCGATTAATCAACAATTCTGGATCGTTAACCGCGCGTTGCTTCATTACTTTGATCTATCGTATGTGTGTTGTACTTTTTTTCGTATCACAATTTTACTTGTATTGAAACGATTATTATAGTCTGCTTGATCAATTGTATTTACTATGGTATGTCAGATTAATGGGAAATAATAAATGGATCATTACCATTCATATATATATATATATATATATATGTTAAATATTGTACTGCGATTCTATAGTGTTTTTATACATGCATAGAGATGGTATACCAACGAATTAATTTTAATTCTACAATATCTACTCTTCATTTTGTTATGAAATTGATTACATATTTTTCAATTAGGTATAGCACAACTGGTAAAAATATTGATATAGAAAGAGATAAGATAAGATGTACAAGACTCTGTTCAATCACTTTTAATTTTACTTAGTGATTTGTACTAAAAAATGATTACCTTAACAGGTTAATAAAAATCTTTTATTGATGTAATAAACGCATTGAAAAATCTGTTATTTAAGTGGAAGATATGATCCTTATGTTTTGATGCTATACCGTCAGACTAGTTGCATAGTTGTTTTTTTCTTGATAATATAAAAGCATGGATTTCAAAACGTTTAAAAATACGAAATTCTTTTCAGCGTTATGTACCTACGAAGCAACTGTTTTACATAAGGATTTCGAAGAACTATAATTTATTAAGACGACTTTGAAGAAAATAGGTGAAAAATTTATAGAAAAATGTACAATCTTAAAATGTTATTGCTGATTATTTTATACATTTATAGTGTACATGAACGTGGAAACACACAATAAAATAAAAACTGAATTGAAATTTCGGAATGTCTATGCTTTATTTTTAACATATAGTAGGTAAACTTTTAATAAACGAATGACATTTCTGTTCAATTATTAGTTTGGTATATTAGTTTTTAATACCATTAATTGGTGTAAGTATCAATCATCTGTTAATGAGTGTTATCATCACATATATGCAAGTTATTGTTGCACATTTTCTGGTAAGCTGTCTATGGGTCATCGTAGCTTAAAGGTAGGTTTATTATAAGCCAGGGTAAAAATTAACCTTCATTTTCACTCATACTAAGCATTTAATTATATACCAACGTAGGTTTTGGAAAAAGGTTTTTTAGTGAATCTTATTATTACCTTTTTTGAAATATGTAATCAAATGATAATAAAAAAGAAAGCATGTACACGTAAAAAGATGTAGGTGAGGAATAATATCGTATCGTGATAATATTCTAAAAAAAGTAACACGTAGCAACTTTGAATAGAAAGCACATTTTAATGGATGACTGTGTGAGGTTCAGAAAAACAGATTCGAAACAAAATATTGGTGAATCAATTCTAAAATAGGGAGACATAATGAAAAATATGACCGTTCGATAGATGACTACGGATTATTGTGTATGAGTAGTTATATACTCTTCTTCAATAAAATTATGTTTCGTAAACAAATGCGGAGACGTAAGAAATTTCTTAATATTTGGTCGTTCAGAAAGTTCATAGCATTTCGAGCTAAGTGTCTTCTTTATCTTTTTACTAGACGAAGGAAGAATCATTTGATCTGGTGAACAGATAGGTACTGTTACGTGTTACCCGATAGGTAGCACGTATTGTGTATTGTCAAAGCGAGTGGCTTTAGAATGGCGCGGGCAGTGTCGGTTCTGGTAACGGCGCCTAACATGGACAATGTAGAGTCACAGTTCAACCTTTGAAAGAGAATGACGTGTTAAAGAGTAAGTACATACTCTTTAATTAACTACTCCTCCCCTAGAATAAATAATTATTCATTTTATAAATCCTGCTTTCTTATTATTGGAGATCATGCCGCGTCCACGCAACAGTACTGTATTCCAGGTGTGGATTGAATGTATTTGTTATACATAGAAGATACACGTGTTTTCTGTGAAAAATACCGATAAAACGCATAACCAAGCAAAAAGTCTGTACTTGTAAAAGAATTACACTACTTCGACTGGAAAATTGTATGGCATCTGTACATGATTAATTCATTTAGATCGCTAATATATGTATATTGTATCCAGAAATAACATCAAAAACAAAGTCCACCGAGAAGCAGGTGGAAGAGCTTTTCTTAACTAAAACAATCTCAATTTTATATAATTGGTGTAATAAAGTTAATTGAAAAATGTAAAGAAATTGTAAAAGAAAGTAATAGCTAAGAATATGATGTGATATAAAACATATAAATTGTAACTCTGATCTTAAAAACGCTACGAATTTTCTGAACAATCCAATGCAATATGTACTGCTACTGTAATGAAAAATTCATGATTCCGGACACGAAGCTCGAAAAAACAAAATTACACCTTAAGAAAGATTACTAAATTACACAAAAAATACATTCCTTGTTAAGTAGTCCTTGTATTTATATTTCATTTGGAAACAAATATTTTCTTTCAAATTTTTTTAATTTACGTCTACTCATTCGTAATCAAATTTCTAATTACGTTAATTCTAATGCGCACGCAAACACCGACGATCCTCAAGGTGTTCATAATTCGAATATTGATGTGAACTGTTTGTAATAAAGTTGGCACAAATTCATGGCATGATGTAATATCAATCAGCTAATAAATATCAGGCCCGTGTATGTGGCAGAACAAACAGCGATCACCCGGTAGACAATACGTCTTAACACTCGTAGGTTATTGTGGCGTTGAAAGGGAGTAACTTATAGGGGCATTGGGAATTACCAGTTTATTATTAGGGAGATAGCATAGAGGGCCAAGATCAGGGGTTGCTGTTAATTCTCCTAACACTTGGCTCCCCGGAGAGAACACGCCGTCTTAAGACTTCTCTACCGTCTCAACCTATTCTGGCGTGCAGCGCCGACATCTTGAATCGCTGCCGTGTTAATTAGTACGACTTTAAACGCACCCGCATGTGGTGGCAATCAGGATTCCCTGGAATGATTTCGCTCGTCGCCCACCGAAAGATGTAATCTGCATTAATAACACCTTCTGAGCAACTGGAACATCATTCGTAATTGAAAAATGATTTGTACACTAAATAAGAAAGATTTATTTTAATTTGTTAAAAGAATGTAATGCCATCACAGTGATTCTTATTTTGATTGACAATTCTTTTTTCTTGTCATTTCTTATTCAATAACTTGTAATTAAACAATGAGGTCGATATGAAATGTATAGTAAAACAAAAATTCATTGCCTTAGCAGGCTGTTTATTTTATTCTGAATATCTCGAAAACTTTCGTTGTGATCCTATTTTTATAAAATAATAAAAAAAGTACAATCTGAATTTACACAGAGATTCAGCGTTTAATAATTACTTACAATTAGTCGAATGTTGACATAGAATGTTCTACTTAACTTACCTCTTTACAAAGTATTTGAGGAAAAAAGTATGCACCTAATAGACAGTAGGTACGTACATTTTATTTACCTTGGTCCTTATAGAAATACACGAGATAATTATTGACATTAATATGCAAGTTCTTTTATTATTTTTGTTTAACTTCAATGCGTGTATTAATACTAAGATCCTTCCATATGTTTTCTCAGGCTCAAGATAATTAAAACACTGTACACTCTATAGAGATAAGTTTGAAATGCCTTGCTGGACACTTCGCAGTCAAGAATTTTCAAAAGATCGAAAAAGTTTTTCTTGCATATTTTCATTTAACATCTGATGAATGATCAGATAAAATTTTAAAACGAAATGCCTAACGGTATAGATTTTACAAGCAGATAAGCGACTGAAAGTCGGAGCACAGATTGCAACCGTCGACA
The DNA here is from genome assembly GCF_001272555.1 of Dufourea novaeangliae. NCBI lineage: Eukaryota > Metazoa > Arthropoda > Insecta > Hymenoptera > Halictidae > Dufourea > Dufourea novaeangliae. Next base: position 156,103 of record NW_015374124.1, on the reverse strand, counting down.
ATTGTAATTAGTAATTACATATACATATGTACGTTTTTCTTGAAACACGTTCTTTCCGTACTGTCGCCATTGTAAAATTGCCATTGTCAAACGGAATTCTATTCCTAATTACACTCTTGTTCGCCCTAACTACCATTGTGAATTTTCAAACACTCCATTCTTTTTACGGATACTTTTGCGCAAACAAAATTCTTTTTCGGGAACTTGTTGTTTAAACATGTAGCAATTATTGTCCAATTGTTTTTTATTAAAAACAATGTTAAAGGTTTAGACGATAGCCATCCATGTGAGATTAAAGAATTCTTGGCGTGTTTTTATTTTAAATGACCCTGCCTGGAGTTCCGCCGGCGATAGTTCAGGGCTTCGATTTTTACAGCAATGGAATTAGCGATGCATATCAAAGGCACAAGTGCATAAATGTTAAATAAATACATTTTTTGCTGTACTAAAACCTGTTTAACTTTTCTAGCACCTAATATTGATCCACTCTGGAAGATACTCTAACAAAATATGTTACCCTTTATTCTCGTACGGTATCGAATTCCTGTCGGCGATGAAAGAAAGAGACTAACCAAAAGGAGCCAATTGATAAATCGAAGAGGGTCCAGAACAGAGCAATCTACTGTAAGAACGATGTAGCCTGGCCAACGGCCGGTTGCCAGACACGTGCACCATTTATACACAACGCCACGGAGAATTGTAGAACGAAAAGGATTCGCCATTGGTGAAAGGCAAGGGGAAGACGGATCGACGACACCACTGTACCAACCCGCACTGGACGTCTTTCATACGTCAAAGCCACGCCAACTTATCTTTCCTGACTTCCGAAAATGTTCCACGGTTTGGATTAACAACGTAGGAAGTCCTCAGAGCTCTCTTATATAGTTATTAGATAATTTTGATTTCATGAATTATGACCAGACGGGTAACTAGGTTTGACCAATTATGTTTGGTAGCTGATGCATAATTCTTTTGTTAGAAAGACGTATATCGTCATACGTGAAATAAAGTCGAACGGTCTGATACACATTCCTAAATAAAAAAGCGGTTGCAAGAATTATGATATACATATATACAGTACGTCATGTTTAAGAGTGAGCATGCTATTATTTCTCCCACTATTTAAAACACGGAAAAATGTTTCACATAAAAGTTGTTTGATTTTATTGTTTTGAGCAAACTTACTACAATTTTTTAATTTTCCCGTAGTTGTTATTTATAGAGATATTAATAACAATATACTTTTTTTAAAATGGAACTACATATTTTTTTTGTCATTTTACTTATACAGGGTGTAACAAAAATGTTGGAGGATCCGGAAATGAGAGACTCGTGAGGTGATTTGAAACAAGTTGTTCCTTAGTAAAAATGTTATCCGATGCTTTGTTAACGAGATAGTAACGAAATCCCCGACCGTTGCGTAGGCTACCATTATTTTTTTTTTTTTTTT